>NW_008358534.1:507962-533255 GCF_000622305.1 Nannospalax galili
TGCTACCTCCTAAATAAATACAGTAATAAAGAAGTAATAGTGCTTTCCACTAGTTCAATGTTAAGCATTTAGAAAGTTTTATGCTAAATTTAGTGCCATTAGAACATCTATCTCTAGTGATAGAAATAATGCCAATTCATTTTTAAATATTAATAAATAATTTATGAAATAGAATTTATTTCTCTTAGTCTACAGAATAACTAACATCATTTATTCGTCAAATGACAGCATTTCTGTTCAAAATATCCACTAGTTCAATGTTAAGCATTTAGAAAGTTTTATGCTAAATTTAGTGCCATTAGAACATCTATCTCTAGTGATAGAAATAATGCCAATTCATTTTTAAATATTAATAAATAATTTATGAAATAGAATTTATTTCTCTTAGTCTACAGAATAACTAACATCATTTATTCGTCAAATGACAGCATTTCTGTTCAAAATAAACAAAAGAAATCTGATTGTTTTTCCTAAATGGATGAAATTTTTATTCTTCTCAACAGATAGTATCCATGCCAATATTTATTATTCTTCTCTTAGAAAGAGGATCATTGATATACTACCAAGGGAAAATAAAGCAGGTATCCAGAAATCATTCTTGGGATATTTTGTGTAAGATCTAACAACTTTTCAAATTTAAACAGAATATGTGAACACTACTTTCTGTACTTGTGAGTTTCAAAGTATGCTAATTTCTAGTGTAAATCTGATTTATTTATTTTTTAAAAAAACATACTCTGAAATAAGGATTGCTCCTTATTTTTTATAGAGGAAAAAATCTAATGACAGAGGGATTTAAACTTATAGGACAGCTTCTATGCAGGAAAAACAAGCTGTTAGTAGGAAATGATGTGATATTTGAAAGTGGCTGCTTTGCCATTCCAGACCATAATTTCATCAATATTCGAGCCATTCATTTTCAGTTTGCACTGAGTTCCAAGACAACAAACCCAACACTGGTTTCAGATCTAGTGATGAAAACTTCATTTTCAAAGCCAATCAATGTGAAAAACAATTAACACCTCATTACATTATTCAATACTGTTCTACCTAAAATGTTGAACACAGAAATATATGTTGCTATTTAATAACTGATGAAATCTGTAAAATGGCCTTGACAATGAAGCATACTAAATAGAAGAAATGATCACATCTTAGCCATTTGTTTTACTTCTCTAACTTGCTGTTTATGAGGCTAGGGGATTTTCTGCTTATTAAGGCCGAGGGACATTTTGAACCTTAGATCATTAAACATTTATTTTTCACTGCTCAAGCAGTTGTATCCTTCCTTTTTTTATGTTGCTGGAGGTAGAAACTTCCAAACACTCTATCAAACTACTCTCATATTCCCATGTCAGATTGTCACTAAGCCCAGCTTGTTGGCCTGTCTCCATCCACACACATCTGCTCAGCATTCACCATCTTTCATTCTTTTCTTCTTATTCTCAAACCCACCAGCCTTAATCATTTTTCCAGATTTGTCTTAATTTCAAACTCCACTCCTTACAATTTTCCATTTTTATAACATTTTGGCTCTTTATGGCTGCATTACCACTTGGCTTCTATTAGTTTGGAGCTTGAAACTCTTGCAAGTTGAAATAACATTCTAATTCTTTCTCTCCCTAGATACCGACATTAGAAAATATGACTTAATTTATGTTATCAAATGGAAATATTGTGCCATACATTTGAATTTTTGTGAATCATTAGAGTAGTAATTTGTGACATACCTCCTAGTTCAATTCCTCATTCACAAGAATTACTCGCATGCACAAATATTTTAATACATTGACACAAGCTAGAGTTTGAAATTATTTTTGAACTTGTGAAAGGGCTTTCAGGAAGGAAATAAAATTCCATATATACATTGTCATCAATATGAGTATGATTTCAAAATATCATGAAGTAGTTCCTTCAAATTTTAATTTCAAAGATACCTAACATTCACCATATAAGATTACTTACTCTCAGGAAGAACTTATTAAAGAAGAGTGTTTGTAAAAGTATTTAGCAAATCATTAGGCCTTTGAAGCATATGCTGTTTATAAAAGAAAAGGGAAAAATCATATATTTTTAAAAGACATAACTATTGTAGTTCAAGATGCTTAGGTAAACTTTATCATAATTTGTATTGCTTAATCTATACCTGAGTTCATGTGACTCTGTAGAGAGACATTACTCTCTGTAACTTTCTGGAAAACACTCAGAAAATGTTTTCTGTTTAAGCACATAGTAGCTGAAAATACAGATCTTTAGCAATAGCCATTGATTTCACAATGTCCTGAAAATTTTAAACAACATTTCTCATTTGTTATTATTTTTAGTTTGATGGCAATTGTAAGAACTAGATGCTATGATCTGGATTCATGTAGAGTCAATGTCAAAATTTTCTGATAAACATAAGTATTGAATATTTAATGTTAACAAATATTCAAGTTTGAACACAGATATGTTTAATTCCAAAGTATATATTTTAACTGAATGTGGCTTATCCTTTTCTAATATATTGTTTTGTTTATGTGTGACTCTGGGCTGCTTTATACTTAAGAGAAAGAATTGGATGTGTCAAAATGCCACTAGGATTTTGAGGATAATTAATAGCTGTTTTATTCTTATTGTTCATGCACACCTGAGTGTTCTTTAGTGTTAACACAGTTGCCTTTTAGTAATTTAACATTTCTTGCTTTTTGAACAGTATTCTTGTCAAAATGAAAGTCTAGCTATCCTTCTTTTTCCCAGATTTTGTAATTGGACCTCTTAGTTCATCTCTAGCCTCTTCCTGCATTGATACCCAATGTTTAAAATGAAATTTAAATTTCACATTGTTCAAATTTGCAACTGTTTCAAACAAAATTTGCTGTATGTCCCTGCCTTGAATATCTACATTTAGATAATTCATTTGCAAACACCAAAACCAGGATCTCAAGCATACTGCCGCTCACTGTCTTCGAAGTGGGCATTCAAAAATATTAAACTGTATTTTTACCCACAAAGTCTGTATATGGCCACAGAATCATTTTCAGGCCTAGACCCATATTGGCTACTACAGTCTACTCAAATGAGTGTAAATGATTAAATCTGTTTGCAGAATCTTGATACAAGATAGGGATATTTCAGTGGTCTATTTTAAGAATCGCTTTCCCCATCAATATTATACAATTCCTTTTCAGCAATATTTTTTTCTTTGAGAGTTTCATAAAATTTATTGTGATCATAAACAGATCCTTTCCCCATCTCTTCTGAGACCTTCTCCTTCTTCTCTGTCACACCCTCATTTCATATCCTGTATTTTTAAGATCTATCAACTCCAATTTGTGATTTTCAAATGCTCCTGCTTGTGGGTCCATCCCTTGGAGTTGTGTCAAACTACCCTGTATCACACGTCATTGAAGAAAATTGACTTTCTCAATCCCAGCACTTATCAATGGCCAATAATTCCTTAGCTAGGGCTGTGATTTCTTGACCACCATCCCTGCTAGACTTGGATTTAGACTGGTTTCAGCATGTTGTCACAATTGCTGTGAGTTTATATGTGTAACATTCCTACTGACTGAAAAACACTCTTTCTGAAGGAGTAAAAAATTGCATGCCATTACGTCAAATTGGATGTCAGCCATAACCACCACTTATACTTACAGAAATTTGATGAATGACCTTGTAATGGTTTTTATTGCTCAGCGTAAACATATCCATGCATCTATGATTTTCCTCCACACAAGTCAGCATATTACATATATTTAAATGTTTAGTACCTCTTTTCTGTTTTTTTTGTTTGTTTCTTTTGAGACAGGGTCTCCCTGTGGCCTCAGATGGCCTGGAACTCACTATGTAGGCCAGGATGATCTCAATCTCACAAAAAGCCCTGTGCCTCTGTCTTCTAAGTGTTGGAACTAAAGGAGTTCACCAACAGTTCTGGCTTGTTTATTAAATTTTAACTATTAATGTTATGTCTACTTGATATTAAGTAAATTTTCTTTATTGTTAATACACAGAATATAAGGAGTCATGGACTCATTACTTGCAAGTAGATGTGATGACAAACATGTGCTTATAGTATACTTATATAACATTTGATCATAAAATAAGTATTATGTACCTACTATTACATAGTTTGATACAATGATAGCGCATGAAGCTTCACAATTAAAGTATTTATTAAAATGTTGTACTCTATTGCATAAATTGTTTGTTCCATATAGTTTTGTGCCTTGAATTTCATGTGACTTTCCCTGTTTTATTCATATATTTCTGTGGATAATTGTGTTCAGGTGCATGTGTGCCTATACCATAGTTCTTTGTCAATGTGTCTCTGATAAATTACTTAGCACAGAATTTAAACAGCAGAAAACTTAATAGTTTTATTTTCAGGAGAAATGTAACATACTTTTACATATTTTTGGACATTTTGTCATTTTCTTCATAAATTCATTTGTTAGCTTTTTTATTCATTTGTGTGTGTTGTGTGTGCACATGTATGTATTTGTGTTCATATGAGTGTGGGCAGGTGTGTGATGATAGCGCATGAACACGTATGTTCACGTGCATTTGGAGGCCTATAGCTGAAGACAGGAGATTTCATTGATTTGTTTCCATCTTAATTGAGGCAATGGCTCTTTACTGAATGCATTACGCCCCAATACTACTACTCTATCTAGCTAGCACAGAATAAAGCTGTTCAGGTTATCTCCCTCTCCCCTCCATCCAAATGTTCAAATACCATTTATGTGGTTTCTGGTCTGAGCTCTGGTGTTCATGCCTGCTGCTTGTGAGACAAGTGCTTTAAGTACTGAGCCACCTTTACAGTACCCCTGCCAAATTAAAAAATATATATTTTTATTGAGCTTTGTAACATTTCATACAGCAGTTCTTATTTAAATGAAGGCTTCCTCTCCATTCATGCCCCCCACTGGGCCTCATGTATTCACAGCCCTTAAAGGCTAAGGCTAAAAACCAAAATGTTAAATGTTCGATTGTCTCCCAAATACTTATGCTTTTTTACTTTGATTTTATTTTCACATAGGCTTTTATTACTTTTTATTTTTGTATAATTAACCAAAATTATATATAATTAGTGTATAGAATATCAGTTGATATATACATATAGACACTAGTGAATGATTACCACAATCGAGCTGAATCATATATCTACAGTGTAATACAGTTACCTTTCCCTGGTGAAAACTTAAAATATGTTGTTAGCAGATTTGAAGTATATGGTTATCCTAGTCTGTTTCTCCATTAACCCCACTCTCGGTACCAATCTCTGTCCTAGTTTGTTTCTTCATTGCTTTCATTGCTGTGACAAAACACTCTGACCACTACCAACTTGGGGAGGAAAGAGTTTATTAAGCTTACATCTCCCAGGTCGTAGTTCATCAGGGAGCCCAAGGTAGGAACTAAGGGCAGGAACCTGGAGGGTGGAACACAGGCCATGGAGGAACACTGCTTACTGGGTTACTCCCCTGACCCCTGCTCAGCCTGCTTTCTTATGCAACACAGTCCCATCTGCCCATGGGTGGCATCACCCACAGTGGGATGGGCCCTCCTATATCACTCTTCAAGAAGATGCCCCTCAGACATGCCCACAGGCCAGTCCAATAGAGGCAATTTCCCAATTAAGGCTCTCTCAACCCAGGTGTGTCAAGTTGACACTGAAGCTATCCAGCACAATGGTCAATGCAATTAAGTATATTTCATGTAAAATAATTTGTTCATCATTATTTTACATGTATTAGAAAGGTATATTGGATAGAATTAAACAGGGAAATATCTGGGGACACTGACGACACATTGGGCCTTAAATGGATGATAGAGTATATGGGTTCTACTGGCAGGGGGAGGGGTTGTGAGAGCATGACGTTTGGGATGGGGGTATAAAGATGACTAAGATAGTTTTAGATATTCTGTATAAAATACGCAAATGTTCAAGAAAAAAAAGTTTTTAAAAAGACATATTCTAAACTTAATTTCTTTTTTATCTCAAATCTTTCAAAATGTTCCTGAATTTACATTAAACTTTCCATTCAAAATTTTAAATGAAGAACATTTGACTTATTCTCCATAGAAAATAAATTGCCCAGGGCAAGTAAGATGACTTAGTGTGTAAACTAACTCACTGCCAAATGTGATAATTTGAGTTTGATCCCAGCGACCCACAGGGTAGATGTAGATGACTCCTTTCCTCAAGTTGCACTCTGGCCTCCACTTACTCTGTGGAAGGCATGTAAGTGTGTATACATACACATAAAGTGAAAGAAATAAATAATTGAATGCAATTTAATTATATCATTTTTTTGCCTGTTACTCTATTCTTCTATTCTTTTTTCTGAAAAGGGGCAACTATGGAGGGGATTTCATGGAAAGGAATATAAATCATTGTTGGTAAGAAGAAGAAAGCAGGATAATGAAATAGGAAGTGACAAGATGGGGAATGGGAGGGCAGAATATAAGAGGGCATACAGGGAAGGATAAATAACAGTGAATCCCACAGAAAATGCCATATGGAAACCAATTACTCTGGAATCTTCCTAAGATATGTACACATACAGATATTAAAGTTGTTTAAATGGAGTTACTCTATATTGGGGGTGGCAATGTCTCCCATAGATACCATTAGATATCAAAGAAAAACCCAATGCCAGGTATAGGTTCCTTCTTTTGGAGTTGTTACTCAACAGGGTCCCATATATCCTACCCAATTATTAGAGGTTACTGTTTTTGTTCTTGGTTACAACTCAGGATCTCCATTGGCTTGCTTCCATAGTGATGGAAGATCCTATACATGCTACAGAGGGAAAATGTAATCATTAGTCTTAACCAGATGTGCATCATGAGTGTTACAATAATGACTGGCCTGGTGAAATACGCTCACTGTTGCAATAGTGGCATGAATATTCTGGCAATAACCAACCACTTTCTGATTTGATTTAAAGCTCAAACTGCCAGATGGAACTTATCCCTGGTACTTTCCGCAGGGCCAGAACACATGGCTGACTAGGTCATAGGCCCTAGGGAAAACCTACTACTATTTCTCTGCTGAACGGAGTCATTAATAAAGCACCCCTTGGTCTAGGCAAGGTTGTGTAGTCTTTAATACCAAGGCACTCAGGAGGCAAAGCAGGCAGATCTCTGTGAGATTGAGGCCAGCCTGGTCTACACAGGGATTTATGGGACAACTGGGGCTACAGGGTCACCCTGTCTCAAATAAAACCATAACCACAAAATAAAATTATCTGTTGCCTCCTAATTTTTTATCTTTATACTCATATAGATTAGTGTGTCTCTCAGTCCTCATCAAAGAAGCTTATTTTGGCACTAGATGATGAGTAATACAGAGGTTTACAGTGGGTCACCATACACTCAATAAGACTTTGGAGTTCTAGGCTCTAAATGGGACATATAACTTATATTCCATCTACCAAGGCCCAGGGATTGTTGAGGAAGAGGGGGGTAAAAAGACTGTAAGAACCACGAAAAGTGTTATTTCTGTAGTTAATCATTATTTGCCAGATATGACAGTGCAGTTGCACACATTAACTCACAAATGCTGGTACTCCATTTACAGACCTTGCACAAGATCACCAACCAAACTTCCAGGATACATGAGGGAGGGACTCCTGAAGTTCCACCTAGAACTTTGGCAGTTGACAGCTACTGGGAGAGAAAGGGTCATTTTTCTGTAGGGATTCAGGCCCTGAGAGGCTAGCATGTTCTTGGAGATGGTCCCATACTCGTGCACGTACAAGCAGCACTTAATGCACTAAGTGTGTATTAAATGAAATAAAAAGAAATCAGCGGAAATTTGTAGGGAAGTTGGGATCAGAGGATATGGTAGGGCTTGGAGTCAAGGAATGGTGAGTAGATTGGATCCAATAACATTACATATTTGTATAAACATAAAATAAAATACGTTAAAATACATTACATGTTTTAAGAATATTTTGGTTTATTCTTTGAGAATTACATACTTCTATACAACGTATTTTGGTCATAGCCAACTCTCACAACCCCCACCTTCTCTCTCATCACCCTTAGAATCCCCACCTAACTTCCTGTCCTCTTTTTCTTCTTATTTTTTTTATAACACATTGAGTTCAATAAGTGCTGGCAACATGCACATAGGTGTGAGGCTAACCAATAGAACATGATCAGTCTACAAGGGGCCCTGAAGCAAGACAACTCCTGGTTCTTCAGAAGCCATTTCCTGACAGTAGCTCCTCAGCTAGGGGTGGCAGTTCATGAATCCCTCCCATTTCCATGCTAGAATCTCAGCAGCTTTGATCTTTTACATGACTTGTACAAGCAACTACAGTCACTGTGAGTTCATGAGTGCAATGCCCCTGTTGTGCCCAGAAGACTCTATTGCACAGCAGTTCTCCCTAATTTCTGGCCCTTAAAACTTCTCGACTCATTCTCTTAAGCTCTGAGCCATGAGAGGAAGGGTATGATTTCTTATTCTTTGATAATAATTCTTCTTTTTCAAAGAAAATACGACTGAACTTATAAATATACTTGTATTTACTTATTTATCTATTCTTATTTGTTTGATATAGGATCTCGTGTATACCCTGAACTCACTATGTAGCTGAGGATGACTTTTAACTCCCAATGTCTTTCCTTCACAACTCAAGTTCTGAGATACAGACATGCACTATCATGGCCAGGCTTATGTCCAGATTCATGAAATTTATATTTCTACCAGTTATGTATATGTAGTTGAATAAAATTCATCTTGTGAGAAGATTCCCCATTCTTTATTTCATTAGTCAAGGCATTCACTCAATTTGTTCAGAAAGCATAATTTCTGAAAAATTGAATGTCTAATTGTGTCCCTATTTTGCTCATATCCTTCCAAATACATTCCATTTCAGCCATACTAAAAGCCATTCCTTATAATGACCTGTTAGGACATGAAACTACCCCTCTACCTTTGCCCTTGTATTTCTTTCTTTCCTCATTTCAGGAGAATTTGTTCACTTGCTATTCCTCAAAACCACCAGGACTTCTTACATGTCACTTTTTCCCCCTTAAACTGCTGTCTGTATATAAAATGATCTTGCCTAATGTTGAGAGTAGTTTCTGCCTTAGTTTTAGTCTGATTTCAGATTATAGAAATATTACCAGTGAAAATTTTCAACTCATTTCCCATAAAACAGAAATCCTCTACTTTTCCCTTAGTACACTCCAATGCACTTGAACTGCTATAGATTTTTAATGTCACATATAATACTTGAAATAGTCTGTTTATTATTTATGTCTCCCCATTGCAAGTAGATTTTACAAGATCAGAAACATTGGCTGACATCTTACTTGAGGTATCATGAGTGCGTACAACATGACTCGACCTATATCATAATACGAATAAGGCTCAACAATGTCAGCTTCTCATTAACAGTAGAATGATGCAGTCTCTCAAATATTTCTTTAATGAAATAAGAAAGTAATTTTAATGACCTTCATACAGGAGTGAGAACTTGATTTGTATGTGGGCCAAATAACCTGAGTAATCTTTAGATGTGTCCCAGCTCTGCTTAGCCCAGCCATGATACCAGTGCTTTAGTTTTCCTACTTTACTGAGATTCTGTCGCCCTCTGACTGCATTAATCAGTTGCATTCTCTAACCGTTTGTGAGTTCGCAGTATGACAGATACACTTTCAGAATTAAAGATTCTTCTCACATGTATCTTTCGCCTTCCAAATCATGACATGCAAGCAAACTTTTTGTTTTTCTCCTCTTTCTCTAACACTGCTTTACTCTTTCTCAGGAAGAATTAGGTTTAAATGCCTTTTATAATTTTCCCCATCTTCATTATATCTACTAATACTTTTATGAATTTTCTGACATGAAAATATCATTCATGACTTTGCCTCACAACAAATAAAGATTTTTAAAATTTTCATATTTTATGATTCTGTTTTAAAGGGAAATTCTAAACGAAATGTTATAATTTTTTGAACTTCTCCACATTATATTTCTATTTTGTTTTCTGGGAAGGATACTTGGGATCAAATCCATGGTCTAGCATAATGCTAAGCAAGCAATCTACCAATGAGTGACATCTCCAATCTTCACTAAGGTGTCTTTACATTACTCCTCAAGCCATTTGACTTTCATATTTATTTCATAAATCAGGTGTTTTCTTAGTGAGGGAGAATCCAGAATCAATGTTATTCTTGCTGCAGATTCAGATTATTCTTTCTCTATTTGTTTATTTGGTCCTTTGTAATTTATTTCTCATGTGTTTATTCTTTTCTATTTCTAGTGTCACATCTCTACTTGAATTAATTATATTGAAAATAAAAAAATCAAAGATTTGATTATATCATCATACCTTTCTCTTTTTCTATTTGGATCCTCTTCCTGTGTTCATAATGCAACAAGTATTGAGTCACACCCTTTCCCTAATTCTTTCTACCACCAACAGTGAATATCTGATTGCTCATAAAAATCCATTTCAGTGTACAAGGACATCTCAATTGCTGAGTAAAATCAGCATTGCGTTCCATTGTTCTCTACTATTGGATTTAGTGTAACATTTTCTACATTCCAGTGTCTCTGCTATTATCTCTTGACTCACAGCATTAAGGAATCTGAGAGAGCAGTGGAAGGCGAGATAAGACTACTGCCATGAAACAAAGATAATTCCATTTAAATTCTAGTTTTCTGATTGTATGATTTAGTTCATGTTACTTAACTAAAGTCTCAGATCCTTAATTTGTAAAATGAATTTTAAAAAATATAATTAACTTTCTTATGTCTCAGAAATTGAAAAGGGATAACAAAAACACCAACAAAACACAAACTCGGTGTTATTTTCTTTATGATTTCATCTTTTAACTATTTTATTTATTATTTCTATTTCGTGTATATGAGTGTATTGCCTGCATGTATGTAAGTGCAACTGTGTCAGGCAATGCCTGGAGAGGTGAGAAGAGTGTGTCAGAGCCCCAGAATTAGAGTAACAAATGGTTGTTAGCCACCATGTGAATGCTAGGAATTGCAACTGGGTCCTCTGCAAGAACAATGATTGCTCTTAACTACTAAACTGTCTTTTCGTCTCCATATTATTTTATTTTGAATATACTGAAAATTTAGTATTAATACAACCTTGCTTCATATTCTTGAAAGTTTAGTGGTAGAGTACAGTTTATGTGCCAAGACTCTTGCTCTAAATACATTTCATAACACTTAATAGGATTATGCCCAGTTTTCCTGATCTACCCATAATGTACTCAAATGCAGTGAAGCAAGAAAGATTTTAAAGTGATGACTGCTTTGAAACAATCCAATGAAGACTGGAATTGTTGCTATTACTGAATTTTGGAAGTAAATAGCACAAAATGGCTTTGAAATTTGGTTGCAAATCCTGTCATTATTATGCCTTAATTGTTTCAAAACTATTATCAAAGTATGATGCATAAACAATGCACAGCAACTCTCTCCTCTTTTGGCACAGATTATGTTAGTGGCTTTTCCTCAGCTTAGGACATACTTAACACCGAGGTTCCCAAAGGCGGAACAGTTTTTAGTGTAGTATGGGGAGCACAGAAAACAATATCCTCTTGATGATCACAAATCAATGATGAGGTATGAAGATGTATGGAGAACCCACTGACACCCCTCAGCAAAATGCAGAGATGGTCATGTTCATTTAAATATTTTACATATGCCAAGTTTGAACTCAAATCTAGAGAGAGCTTGTCAGTGTTTACCTTTCTCAGTGTCACTTATATTTTCACAATGATTTTTAAGACGATTTTCCCAAATTATATATAGTTGTCAGGCATATATCACCCACTGAGGTCAGGATATCTGGAGTACAACAGCAAAATGTGGGTTTATTTTAAGATAAATTGTATTTGGAGTCTGTATGTGGCATGTTAACCAAATGGAAGATATCATTTATAAAATTTTGTGCTTGTCAACATTGAACAAATATTATTCATGCCTATTTCTACACTTTATTTCTATTACTCTACTAATGGCAGATGTTAATAATTAGTTGCATGCTTTAGTTTTTTAAGAATTAATGTGGTGTTATAATTTTTAATTATTATTTATTTAATAACCACATAATTAGAAGAAGCATTTCATTACAGCAGCATTGATATATTCAGGAACAATTTCCACAGCTAAGATACATCTCTTTGAAAATTGGCTGTAAATATTTAGATTACAGTTTAATTTTACAATATTATACTGAGCATAAACCCTATATCACATAAAATTGAATGAGGTTTTAACCTTTAAAAAAGATCTCCATTTCATTATTAAAATATTCTGTTTCATACAGAAAAACTCATTTTTAATGCAACTAACACATTTTTGCACATCATCTCTAATCTCTATATATCTGATTATTACTAGTCACAGTCAGTTACTTTCTGAGATCCTTGGCACCTGAGCATGGATATAAAGTCATCAAGTACATTTCAGTGGTAATGTTCTTCACATCTACTAATTTACATGGGCAAATTTTAATGCTTCTTCCTCAAATGTAGCTCATTTTTTATTTATTGTTTTTGTGTGTGTAAATTTCTTACAGAACACTCCAAACAATCTTATTCATTTATATACCCACATCCCAAGTGACACCCACCCATGCCCTGCCCCCGCTGGAGCCCATATACTCTGTCATCCCTGCTACTGTCCACTGTGTTGTCAGTGCCCCTAGCCATTCCCCAGTGCTTGTCCATTTGCTGAGTCTAGTCAGCCTATCTATAGTTCTTTGTTTTAGGAAAATTAGCTCTTCCTTGTCTAGTAGCAAGCTGTTGCCAATATTCCTTTAGATAAGATTGGGGTCTGCTTTTCATTTTACCAGTTCTATGCTGGCTTACTGTGTGGGAGTCTCTTCAGCTACCCTGGCCAACAACTGAAAAGAAGGTATCTTCTGTCTGGCATGGTTTCTTGCTATGAAGCCTTTAGCTATACACATGGACTCTTACAGAAATATGCTCATCATTTTAGTCTTTGGTTATACTTTCATTTTGGGTGTTTAAGACCATACAGTTGGCCCAGATTAACCAATTTATCTTTACTCTTAAGGTCATTTGAGGATCCGTTCCTCAGGGGGTCATATGGGCTTAGGAGGAGCCCCTGGCTCCTTTCCTCTACCAGTTGCATCTATGTGAAGAAAAGTCAAAGCTACTGCTCAGGTGTGGATAGCTTCACTTGGAAGCATGGAGGAAATGTTTCCTCTGTGTTGACCCTCCTCTTTGTAGACTGGACATTGGTTCATGTCCATCTGTTGTGGTCTCCATGACCTCCTTGATCAAGAGAACAGGTGACTCACCACAGTTACAGGACATTTTGAGTGATGCTCATAGTCCCCTGGAACTTAGTTGACCTTGGAGGGCTAGAAGCAAAAAATGTCCTTTAAGTCCCCCTGACAAAATTAGTATAGGCCTCAAAGTATGGCTGTTAAACATCCAAGAAGTTTAGTTCCAGCAGTCTCTTCCTTTTAATTACCATGTGCTATATAGATAAAGCTTGGGCAAAGACCAAATGTTCTCAGATAAACCTTGACTAGACATATAGTATGTTCCTTGAGCTACTTGTATGTACAATTTGTCAGTAGGTTGTTAGAATAATATGGTTCCCTCTGTTTTTTTAAACTAGCTAGTCATTATTATCTTTCATATTGTCTAACCCTTCCACCACGGTTTCCCCATTTAAAGTGCCCCCATTTTCCCATTTCTCTTTAATAATACCCTTCTCCTATGGTCCCACCTCTCTTGAGCTCCTTCTTTCCCTTTATCCCCAAGTTTTTTTGTATAAGCCTCCCCCCATTAAAATAACGCCATTTTTATCCATATATTTCTTATTAACACCTGTTTCCTACTTTTCTTCTCTTTCAGATTCTTTCTTTTTATCCCTTTACCTTCCTTATTCCTTTTCATTATCCTGGTCCCTATAGTTATGTCTGCATATACATAGTTACTTATAAAGATTTGTTGCTAGGATCCACATATGAAGGAGAATATATGTCGTTTGTTTTTCTGAGTCTGTGTTACTTCACTTAGTATAACAGTTTCTAGTTCAATCCATTTACCTGCAAATTTCACGATTTCATCTTTCTTTACTGCTGAGTAAAAATCCATTGTATAAATGAACCACATTTTCATCATCAACTCGTCAGCTGAGAGACACTTTTTTAGGTTTCTTCCATCTCTTAGCTATTGTGAAAAGAGCAGCAACAAACATGGATATACAAGTGTCTCTACAATAGGATGAGTTCTTTGGGTATATGCCAAGGAGAGGTATAACTGGATCAAATGGTACATTCATTTTTAGTTTTATTAAGAGTTCTCCACACTGCTTTCCATAGGGGTTGAACAAGTTTGCAATCCCACCAGAAGTGGGTGAGCGTTCCCCTTTCCCCAAATCCTCTCCAACAGTTGGTACCATTTGCTCTCTTGATCTTAGCCACTCTGACTGGGGTAAGATGAAATCTTAAAGTTCTTTTAATTTGCATTTCCCTAATTACTAATGATGTTTAACACTGTTTAAGATGCTTCTTATCCATCTTTAATTCTTCTTTTCAGAACTCTCTGTTCAGTTAATGTGGCATTATTATATTTTTATAATTATAGTTTGGAACATTTCCTAGTATCATTTTCAATTGATATCTAAGATGGAGTTAATTTTCAAAGCTTGGAGACTTCTTGCCCTGTACAACTGTAAATAGTGGTGTGGTCTTCTACACTAGATGAATAACCTAAAGTTCACTACATGTACCAGAATCCAGTTGAACTGTTATAATACATATATGAGCATTCATCTGATTTAATAGCAGCATTTTTTTCAGTTGAAATCTAGTTCACCATGCCTCTTTGAGCAGACTATTCCACTGATAGCTCTTTGTTCCCCTTCAGACTTCCAGCATGTTAGAGCGATTTATTTTTCTATGTTTGTCTCATTTATCCTGGTCTACCGCAAGCATTTATTGACCCATATTGTTAATATCTGCAGATGTTTTGATACTAAATTCAATTTTTGTTATGGTGAGGTAGTAACCCAGGAGGCTCTTATTATCAACTTATTTACTTTGATAAGCATTGCAGAGCAATAGGATGTACTTTCCCAATAATGATAGAGAATGAAAACAGACATCTATAAATGGAAGTTTCCCAATATACAATCCTAGAGGGAAGCTAATTTTCCCATAGATAACATGAACCCGTTTTGTGTTCTCATTGAGTGACTTCATAAAAATCACTGGATTATCTGGGATTCTATTCAGCTATATTTTTATTTGCTGAAAAGAACTACTTAAGCATTCAATGTTTCCAAAATATAGAGAAAAAAAATTGGTGTAATGCCTTTTCATATCTTCATATGCATTAAATATAACTGAAGAAATGTAAGAATTATTTTATTCAGTTTTACTTGTTTTACTTGATATTATGTTTCAACCATTAAAGATGAAGGCAATACCCAGATTCAGTGGTAACAGGTACAAATTAAACTTTGAAATCTTGTATGGCCTGCACAGTGGGAAATCAGGGACTTAAATAGCCGGAGCATAGAGAATATGTCTGCAGAGTGTGTGTCCTTGGACAGAACTCCTATATTAAACTCCACTTACCCAGGGGTCAGGGCCCAATTCAGAAGAGGAGGCAGGGGAGGTGGTACATGACCATATGGAAAGTCTTACAGGCTTCTGGGACTTTACTCATTTGAACTTACAACAATGGTGTCAGCATGCACAAGACCCATGCAAACTCAAGTAATAGCCAGGGGAGCTGGTACATGACCATATGGAAACAGTCTTACAGGCTCTGGGACTTTGCTCATATGAACCTACAGCAATGATGTCAGCATGTACAAGACCCACGCAAACTCAAGTAGTCAAAAACTCAGCATAGAACTGGGGAAACAGGCAGCAGGTCCCAATCTTAGCCAAAGTACTACTGACAGCTGATTACTGCTGGGTGAATGAGAACTGATCTTTTTTAAGAAAGTGATTCTAGATAGGCTGACTAGATCCCAGTAGACGAACTTGTACTAAGTCTGGGTGCACTAACTTGACTTTATATGCCTTATCATAAATGACAGAATGGATGAAGTCCATCAGTGTGTGTGTGGGGATATGGAAGGGTACAGGTGGGGGAGAAGATATCAAGATAATTAAGATGTTTTGTATGAAAAACACAAAAATTCAATAAAAATATGGCCACTACTAACATACTGTAAGAGCAATTAAAAGTGATTGGTAATGGAAATCTTCCTCCAAGGTACCCTCCTTTATTGCTATGTTAGTGAATCAGAAGAGGTTGTTGTATCCCATGGGACTGGGGTTACGGACAGTTGTTAGCCATCATGTGGGTGCTGGGATTTGAACTCAGGTCTTCTGCAAGAACAACCAGTGTTCTTAAATTCTGAGCCAACTCTCCAGCCCCCATGATTCTTTTTACTGATAATAATGCTTGGAAACATTTATCTTTTTATTGAAGATCTTTATCACCATCTGTGTGCTTTATTTCTTCCTTCAAACACTACACACCATGTCTTTTGCTTAATCAATAGATCAAGAAATTATAATTTTTCTTCTTTTGTAAAACAGGATCGTACTGTTTAGCTGAAGCTGGCTTTGGTCTTGCTGAAATCTTTCTATAAAAAGATGTATTGCAAGCGTGAAAGTTGCAGTTGTACAATACCATGCCCAGAATGTAAGCCTGTAATTCATGATATGTGAGGAGGATATTTTTCTTGGGTTTGTACAATTGAAAACGAACGAACAAACAAACAAAAAACCACAGAGAAATGACTGATGCAATTCTGTACACATTTAAATATTTATTACTACACCAATAGCCTTATATGTGCATAGTTTAATGTCACCAAAGAGTGAATAAAGTGTATCTAGAAAAAAACATTAGGAGGTTTTTCCTAAATATCAAAGGATTTTCCAAGGATTATTGGGTTTCGAATTCAACAAGGCTATGAATGAGATGGCAAATAAGTTTAAGCAGATTATGAATGAAAAGTAAATTAAGCTGTTCCCAGTGATGTTTCCTAAAGAATTAACAAAGAGTGCTTGGAATTGGAAAAGGAACAAAAAGATGAAAAAGCGATGAGAGGAAAGAAATTTCCAGAATACCATCAACAATATCGCATGAAAATCACAAAAATTCAATAAAAAGAGGATTTGGTGTAGGAAAAGATTCCTTTCTCTATAATATTATTAAAGGAAAAAAAATTAACAAAGGAATCTCCAGAAAAGTTAGTCATCAGAAGTATTTTTGGTCATCAATAAAATCCTTACAAAGTTTACAAACATACATCTCAACACAAAAAAATATTTTCCTTAATATTTTGCCTACATTTCATAAATTTATTATCAAATCTGTACTGAAATGTCAAAGGAAAGAAAGCAAGCCACCTTGCACATATTTCTTAAGTAGAACCCTCCTCCCAAGAGCCTCAGGCACTCCCTCAGGACTGATCCAGGAGACTTCGACTTCAAAGGAGATGAGAACTCCATGTATATGCTTGCTCTGAAGATATGAAAGTGTAAGGAGTTATTGAGGATGATGGTGGTGATATGTAGCCATATTCCTAAACTTGTGTAAGGCCAGCTCAGTCCATGTCTTTGTATCTCAGATTTTAATAAAATATAAAGTGAATTTAAATTTTAAATTATTGAATAATAACTATAGGCTGTATTGTGCTTTGAGCTAGATGTCAAAAAAGTCAAAAGTTGAAATTTAAGAAGTTCATAAAGTAAATATTATACTACATTCAGGCAAATACTTATTGAATAAATAAAACTCTGTTAATGGTCTCAGTATGACCAAACTACAGGGTCTATAGAGCAGTGCATGATAAATTCTGACCCATTCACTCTCCTCATTCAACTGCTCACCAAGAGTAGTACGTAATCCTAAAATCCCCTGTCAAGGAGTAGGCCTGCACATTTTTGCAGTGTTCTTAATGTACATTTGCTATGTTTGTAAGTTTATAGAGAACAATGCTGACCATTGGGTTATACCCTCTTATAGTATTCTATATATAAGGTTGGTAATCTAGAACAATGAATTACCTCCTATAGCCCATCTACCATCCAGCTAAATACCCTCTATTGTGTTCTCATAATATCAAATTTACTTAATTCATGTCCTCTGTTGCATGATGCCTGACAGTATATGTTTGTGTGTGTGTGATGCAAAACAATTTAAAAATTTCAAGTTATCTCCCAATAAAATGTTGCTCTCCTTGAGGCCAACTATTTGTAATTTGCTGAAATAGTCATATACGAATTATTTGGTTTCATCTTATTTCTGTTATTGGAATCTAACTTTTTACCTTGAATAAATGTATCTAAAATAACCCCAAAAAGCCAACCACATGAAATTAAAAAATATGCACTACATCTCAATGTTATACGTATGAAATATTATCATTTATCTTCACAATACAAATTAACTTCCACAAAATGAGGCAATATCTGTAGTGAAAGAATTCCAGTAGTATATGCCTGCTCATAATTGCAAATGCTTTCTCAATCTTAAAGACACAACACATATATATATCTTATAGTTTTTCATTTAAGTCAATATAAATTATTGCTTTCCATTTCTGTCAACTTATTACTGTTCCAAGGGTGGTACAATATTATCTTCCATTAATTATGTTAAAATATGCTTTGTCTTGATAGTTTCAGGATGATTTATTAAAAATTTTCTAAATTATTTTTCCTTTGTATTTAGAAATTGCCTCATTTACAAATCCTCCTAGTGTTTTCATATATTTTCTCACATAGTTTTATATATATATCCCAAATTTAACATTACTTTGCCTTCCCAAACAACTTGATGTATTAAGAAATATTTGTGTTGTTTAGAACTTTCAGAGCTAGTCTTTATGGAAAACGCTTCCAGGTCTGTTCCTGCTCCCTGTCTCCAGGTTCTATGTCTGAAGTATGTCCTATCTTCAGCAATAGGGTTTTACCTTCAAGTTCTGGGAGGCAATCAAGGGCTGAGATAACAGCCCGTGTTATTCTGGATACTAAACCTCTGTTGGATGAGTGTTAGGTGAAGATTTTCTCCCACCCAGTGGATTTCCTCTTCACTTCCTTGGTTATTTCTTTTTCTGTATAGAAACTTTGTAGCTTACTGTGGTCCCACAGTTGATTATTGACTTTAATGCCTGAGCAACTGTTGCCCAATTTTGAAAGTCCTTTCCTACACCTATATCTTATAGTGTACTGCCTATGATTTCTTCTAGTTTTCTCAGAGTTTCAGGTTTTATATTGAGATCTTTGATTCATTTGTAGTTGACTTTGATGCAGGATGAAAGAAAGGGTCCAATTTCATTATTTTACAGGGGGAGATGCAATTTTTCCAGCACCATTTGTTGAAGATGTTGTCTTTCCTCCATTTTGTGTTCTTAACATTTTTGTTAAATATCAGGTGGCTGAAATTTCATGGCACTCATGTTTGGGTCTTCTATTATGTTCCATTGATCTACTTTTCTGTTTTTGTGTATCATGTTGTTTTAATGATTATAGCTCTGTAATATAGTTTGAGATCTGGTTTGGTTATCACCTAACTTTGCTTTCTTTTTTCGCCCAAGATTACTTTGGCTACCCCTGGTCTTTTGGAGAATATCAAAAAAAGGTCCAACCCCGTTGTTATCCTAATAGCCTCATTGACTAGCAGAGCAAATTATCTCTATTTGTGCAATACTGACAGCTTTATCTAGAAGGTAATCAATAGCTACCTAATTGGACTTAAAGACATCTCAGTGGGAGGGAACTTCTGGGTGACACTGTAAACACAGCCAAATACACATGGCTGGAGAGGTCATAGATGCTAGATAAAAACCTATTTCTGTCATATTATTAGGCAAATGAAATTTCTTAGTCTATGCTAAGTATGGATCCATATATTTTTAATCAAGTATACCATACACCACTCATCACAGAAACTTCTTTTTGCAACAGATGGGGCCCTTTACGGAGTTCCACAACTGCTTACACAGAAAATATACATCTGAGAGACACCCAGCTATAAGTGACATATCAACACCTAAAGCTCTTGGAATGTAATGGAACAGGGGCTGGAGAGAATAATAACATCCTTCAACTCTCAACAGTCAAGCCTCCTCATACAACAGAGTTGGATGCCCACAGAACATACAGGTGGCTAAGCTTTAGAGAAGAGACTGCAGAATGCAGTTTCCTGGATAGAACTCCTATATTAAACCTCACCCACCAACAGCTTGGGAACCATTTCAGAAGGGGGGTCATTAAGGTTGAAAGATACAGGGTTAGTTCATGAACATAATTAATTTGAAGCTTTCAGGCCACTGGGAACTTGCTCATATGAACTTGCAACAATGGTGACAACATACACAAGGTCCTTGTCAACTCAATCAGATAGAAACTGAGGATAGGAACTACAGGCAACAGATTATTTAGAGGTGAGGGAGAATAGATCATCTTTAAGGGAGTGATTCTAGATAGTTTGACTAAATTCCAGCAGATGAACTTGCACTTAAGGTCATTTAGGTACAAATGCTGGACCATGATGGAATTAAAACATATAGCAGAATGCATGAAATCCAGTGGGGGTGTGTATTGGAGGCAAGGGTTGGGGAGTTGTTCTAAATTTGATTAGGATCTGTTATATGAAATGCACAAAAAACAAAAAATAATTTTTAGAAGAAATATTCGTGTACTATTACTATTAAATGTATACTGGAAGATATAATTGAATATGTTAATACAAGTAAAAAGAGATACCAGTTTGCTGTTTATATAACAATTGATATTTTAAGAATTACATGTATGAGTTTGCTTTTAAAATATATAAATTATAATGCAAACATAACAACAATACTACAGTCAATAATGGAAGTAGATTTAGAAAGCCATGTTCTATTAATTCTTGGAGAGTTTTAAGCAACAGAATTTAATATATTCAAACATCATCCCCCAAATACTGTCAGATCTACCTCCCTCCTTCCCTAATCGTCTATCTTTGTGTCCTAATTTTTTGGCAAGAAATGCCCACTGGTGCATGAGAAAAGTTTATTTTTAAATAATAAATAATAATAAGAAAAGTTTATTTTTAAAATTATTTTTATATTAACAGAATGTTAATTGGAATTTTCAGCTCTTTAGGTCTTCACAACTACTGTCTATCTAGTCATTCACCAAAGATGAACACTTAGTTTTTGTCTTGCTTGATTGCATCCATTAAATACCTTAATATTCTGCACACAACTAATTAACCTTTTGAACTCCATTAAAGAATAGTAAGGATGAAGACAATTAATGAGACTGAAATTTGGTTAGGAGGCTAAGGCTAATCTATTATTATTAGGAAGGGGAAAAATGATTGTAATCTTTTTTAAGGCCTACAGATGATCAGAGCAGCTGTGTTAAATCACTGTTTAAAATAACCCAAATCTGGAAGAGTCGGCTTCAACAAAGTGCTGGGTCACTGGTCCGGCTTTAATCCAGACAAAACATTAGGACCACATCACTGGTCATTGTTGCAGTAGACTTAGATATAAATTATATTTCCTTGTTTTCACATAACACTTGACAGTTTGCAGAGGCCTGGAACCTACATAATTTTAGTTGATCTTTGGAACAATTCTCAGGTACGTGGCTCAGTGTTATTATTAACATTTCAAAGACAAATATGTTAAAGTGCCAGAAGATAAATGGCTTAAGTGTCAAGCAGCTATTTGGTATTGGAGCCAGGTTCAAACAATGATTTCACCAGAACAACTTGTGCCAAAGACCAAATTTGATGATTGTGTATGTTAACCAAAGATCCTATCTTTTCTCAGGCAAGTCACTTTTTCTTTATGAATCACACTTATGTTTTGTCTGAATTTGTTAAAGAATGCTGTTAGAGCAGCTCTGTGACTCTTTTCACTCTAAGGTAAGTCTATGCCAAGTATACACTTTTTGTTTCACTAGTCAATAAGGATAAGAAATTAATTTTTTGATTTATCCTTCCTCCATCTTTATGAAAAGTTCCAGAAACTCTCTTCTATGTGGGATATAATCAGTTCCTTATTTTCTAAGACAAATATAATTTCCAACAATTTCCTATGAAGAACTTCTTTGAAGAAGTTTAGTGCCAAGAACATGAAATTGGGTCTTTTCAGCTTTAAATTATAATACATAGACAAATAAGAATATATTTCAGTTATGTGTCATAGTGGGTATTGTTACCTGGGTGTTTTCCAACATAAGTGATACCAAATCAGGGTCACTGGGATATTACAAAGACTAAATTTGTATAGACACAAAGACCCAGATGTTCATAAATGCATCATACATACACGCACACACACACACACACACACACACACACACAAACACAGAAAATAAGTGTGTGGTTTGGCCCATGGTTAGTAATACAGAAACTGTAGTGCTTGTGTTTGTTATCCAAGAGTTGTATGGTATAGACTTTCTCTTGAAGAGCATTCAGGATGAATACATGTTTTAATTTGGAAATTCAAAGACAATATGACCTTGAAACAAGGAAATCTTAGTTTTTACCTAGTAATTCTTTACCAAATAATTCACCAATGCATTCATATATACATGTATCTATTTAAGCAAATATTCATTGAAAATTTATTAAACTACCCAGAGAATAACGATTGCTTAATAAATATCTGTCATTGATAATGGGATCATTTAAATATTGTATAATATGTTAAGCATTTTGAGGACAATTTGCTAAGAGAATAGATGACACGGTGGATTTATATTCAACTTAGTGTGAAACAACAGAATAATGATAATTTAAGTTTATTGTATTAATTTGAAGCCACCGAAGTTTAGTGTGGATAACACTGGAGGAAAAATAGAATATGTATGTTGGCCAAATTGTAGCTCTGCCAGGGCCATTTCATAGCTTAGGCCCATTTCCTATATCAGAATTTAAACTGTGCCATCAACATGGCGTCCCCCACCCCCCAATAGCAGCACCTCCTTCCACACCTTTCCCCACAGATGGCCTGAGAGTGCATCATGCTTCGGCTGTTCTTTGATTGGTCTGCCTCCTCATGACTGGTGCGTGATCAGCGCATGATCCCCAATGCTAGATGTGATTGCGTGATCAGCATGACCTTTGCTACTGTTGGTCCACAATGGGTGCCCTTTCATATTACTGGATAATTATGTGTATATAAACATCCTGCTGAAAAGTAAAGTTGGGTTCTGCCCTCTGATGCGCTACTGGAGTGGTCTTTGCTCCGTTGCACTTGCACTTGGAGTGTGGACATGCCTCTGGACAACGTGGGCCCACAGATGTAAATGCATTGATGTGGACAGTGGCAAGGTCTATCTTCATCACTGAAAGAAGCTGTCACTCATGGAAATGCAGGAGGCAGATTGGAAGTTCTACACAACATGGTTGTAAAGGGAGGTAGTGATCAACTCACAGTGATTGTGTGGGCATGATAAAGTTTTAGGACTTTTTGCCAATAATACAAGGAATTGTATGCTGAAGAGTGATAATATCAGGGGACTAGGGAGATGGCTGAGCTTTTAAGAGCGCAGTTGTTTTTGCAGAGGACCTGGGTTCCATTCCCAGGACCCACAGCAGCTAAAAACCATCAACAACTCCAGTTCCATGAGGTCTGGCCTCTTCTGACGTCTGCAGGTGTTGTACAATATAGGTGCACTTACATGCATGCAGGCAATACACTTATACACATGAAATTAAATAAGTAAAATATTTTTAAAGAATGATACTCTCAGGTATTAACTTCTGAGATGCTTATCTAACTAAAATGAAAATAATAGTTTTCTTAAATATTCTTATTTTACGAGTATGCGTATTTTGCATGCATGTAGGTAACTGTACTTACATATGCGCAATGCTCACAGAAGTAAGAAGGGGGTGCCACATGGATGCTGGGAACCGATGCCAGGTGTTCTCTAAGAGCATTCGGTGCTCATAAACTGCTGAGCCTTCTCTCCAGTCTCATGAATAGTTCTGAATATATCTCTAGAATCTAAATTAAATTGATTTTAATATTACATGCATTCATAATAAGGTTAACTCTCAGTAATTTATTCAATTGCACTTGCAGTGTAGGCAAACTCAGGCCATTTGCAAAGTATCCACCACCAGGAACTATGGTATGCCTGTTTGTATTTGTAAATCTGACTTGTGAAATAGAGGTTTTTATTTGTATGGGTTTTTTGTTATTGTTGTTGTTGTTGTTGTTGTTGTTTGCTTGTTTGAGACAGGGCTTTCCTGTAGCCCCAGCTGGCCAAGAACTCACAATGTAGACCAGGGCAGGGCTGAACTCACAAGGATCGACATAATTCTAGCTCCTAAGCACTGGGATTAAAGACGTGCACCACTACACCAGGCTCTGTGAAATGTTTTTTAATTATTGTTTTACATGTATGAGTGTTTGAATGAATGTTGTCTTGTTCACCACATGCATGCCTGGGCCAGTAGTGGTTAATCAAAGAGTGTTGGATCCCTTGGAAATGGAATTACAAACAGTTTTGATTTGCCACATGAGTACTGGGAACCACATTCAGGTCCTTGGCAAGATCAGCAAGTGTTCTCAACCACAAAGCCATCTCTGCAATCCTGAAATATAGGTTTATTTTCTAGGTCATTTCTTACATATTCTCACTTCTGAGGCCATCAACTACAAGTCTCAGAACTTGCAAAGAACAAATTTTCTGATTCCCTTAGGTATTTTCTTATTCTTTGTATTGCAGATTTAAAGTCCTGCTTTATTTTCTTACTGAACTCTCAACACTTCAAATACAACCACGCATATCCACTATCAACCTCATCAACGCACAATTCTCGCCCATGAATAAGTAAGTAAATGTTTATTTTCTTAAAAATTTGGAAAACCCATTAGGATCACAGCTGACTTTTCAATGCAAACTATGAAAGCCTCTTATTCTTTGTATTGCAGATTTAAAGTCCTGCTTTATTTTCTTACTGAACTCTCAACACTTCAAATACAACCACGCATATCCACTATCAACCTCATCAACGCACAATTCTCGCCCATGAATAAGTAAGTAAATGTTTATTTTCTTAAAAATTTGGAAAACCCATTAGGATCACAGCTGACTTTTCAATGCAAACTATGAAAGCCAGAAGAGCCTGGACCAAAGTATTCCCAGTGTTAAATGACCACAGATGCCAACCCAGATTACTATATCCAGCCAAAATGTCTATTATAGTTGAAGGGGAAAGAAAAATCTTCCATGACATAAATAAGCTGAAGGAATTCTTGTCCACAAAACCAGCCCTTCAGAGAGTTCTGGGAGCAATACA
>NW_008358534.1:537488-539108 GCF_000622305.1 Nannospalax galili
AATTTGGTTCAAACTAAAAGTAAATAACAGACTGAATTACTTTTATTTTAAAAATCTGTGCCAAGTATTGCTGTCATTTTTATATTATCAATGATAAGTTATATTACTTTTATGAAAGCAGTCTGCATTAATGAGAAAAAATGTAACACAAAGAAAAGAATTTTTTTTTAGAGATGGTTCTTTTAACTTGAGTTTGACTATTTATCCTGAGATTATTCTCACTCTTATGTAGCAGTGAATGGTAAAAACGGTGAGGTGTGTGTGTGTGTGTGTGTGTGTGTGTGTGTTTGTGTGTGTCTGTGTGTGTGTGTATTTGTGTGTAGGAGATGTGGTCAGTGTTTCAAAACACAGAGTATATTGCTTCATGACTGTGAGCATTTCTTTTTCCTACAGAATATCAGATACATTTTACTAGAGTTACAAAACCTGCATGGACCTTTCTAGATTTACTGTTGTCTACTAGAGATGACATGTCAAGAGATAAGAGAAGAATATTTGATAGTTCTTCTGATGTCCTGCAGTTGCATATAATGTCTAGTATTATAAACACAAAATGGAAATATAGGAAAATACTCATTTTATAGGAACAGTTCCAAAGGAGAAGTAACAATTGTGATTAAACTGAATGCCTGTAATGCAGATATTTATCATTTAGCTTTGATGAAAGTATGTCTCTAACAGTAATTTCTAATTTATGAAAATACCTAAGGTAGATATTTTCCATTGTGTTATCCTTCTTCCTTCCTCCATCTCTGAAAATTCGAGCATACTCTTATGTCATAATACCATGTTCAGTGTATCATTTCCACCTACAACCCTAGTTCAAGAGATTAAAATTTATGAGTCCTCTCCTTGGTTACTGAAAAGGACATATTTAGGGTTTTCAAGGAAAGGAAAATCACTAGACTTACCAATGTTTTTGCAAAAGATCACTGCATAAAATTATTTCCTCAAATGAAGATCAAAAATGACATGCCATTTTACTTGGAACTAAGGCTTTGCAAAAAATGTTCTTCTGATATGCCAGAACCATTTTACCATCTTGCTATGTTCATAAATAATTTCATATGTAATATGATTTTAAAGGCAAATATAGAGATCACTACTTGGTTGAAAAATTATTTTCAAGGATAATGTATCCCAATTTGAAATGGGAATTACTTTTTCCTTTCAAGTGAATATCTGGAGCCAGATTTTATATCTGATTACAACTCAAAATAACAGTAGGGGTTTTTGACCTGATCACATACTGTAAAAAAAATCCATACAGCGGGTACCCGATGAAATATAATGTGCAATTCTTATCTCACAGTACTTTTTGAATATAGTTTTCTCCCTGACTGAGGTGCAAGTTACTGTCTAGGTTAGACAGCATTTTCTTTGGCACTTGGGTTCTACGCTTGATAAAAGACCTAACCATTCACTTGAGTGGCCTATATGATTAAAAACAAAAGAATGTCTAGAACAAAATATTTGTTGCCATTTATTATATTGGTTATATGCGTGATAATTTTACCTTTTAGCTTTGTGGGTTTCACATATTTTTATTGTATTTAGGTACCCTCACCATATTCACCTCCTTGATTACCCATGCCCAATTTCAAATTTCAAATTTCATAT
>NW_008358534.1:539220-567289 GCF_000622305.1 Nannospalax galili
TATATATATGTATATATAATGTCCATGTCCAAATGCACTTTGGTGTGGGGTTCATTCACTGAGACCTTGTAAATCTACTAAGAGACACAACCTTAAGAGACTGACTCTCCCTTCCCAGCATCTAATGGTTGTCAATTGTTTCTCAAGAAGGGAAAGGATGTCTTACCCACTTCCCCATGTCTATGCTGTGATTGTTGCCTGATTTGTGCTTACTGGTCTTGTGCATGCTGTCACCATTGCTGTGTGGTCATATGAGTTAAATGTGCAGCTACCTGGAAAACTATTTTCTTGTGTTCATCTACCATTTCCGCTTCTTGTAATCTTTTCAGCATTTATTTCACTTTAATCCCTGAGCCTTTGGAGGCAGAATTTTATATAGGCATCCAATTCAGGCATGATCACTTTTCAGTCTCTTTATTTTCTACATGTTTGACAGTTGTGGTTTTCTGTGTTAATCATGATGTGCTGAAAAGGAAGCTTATCTGGTGAGAGTTTAGAGATATATTAATCAATGGGAATAGCAATATCTCATTATGGGTTATTTTAATGCTATTTTTATTTTAATAATCACATTTTTCTTTCACTTATGGCCTGTGTCCCATCTACCCACAGGATGTCAGTTATGAGGTATATCCTATGAAGCAAAATTTATAACCAATTAGAAAGTGACTGGTTACTCCCATAATACTCATACCACTATTGCACCAAATGTCATAACTTGCCTGTGCAGTTGTTTATGTAGCTCACAGTATTCACAACTGGGGAAGGATAATGATTAATTATTTTCTTCTTCAAGTAGAATGTACAGCACCTTCCAGTACTATGAAAGCTAACTAGTAGAAATAAAGCTTGGAGGAAAAAAACAGCTTGATTTCTTCTTGTTTTATTGTATGGCTCATGTATGTAATGTCTCTAGCAATAGGGTATTATCAGGAAGTTCCGGAGAAAGGAAAACAAAAAACAAAAAACAAGGCAATGGCCAGTACTGTTTGAGGGCCTATGGGACCCCCAAGCCAACATCTTTTATTTAAGTTATTTATTTAATAACCGCATGATTAGAAGAAGCATTTCATTACAGCATTAACATATTCAATAACAATTTCCAGAGCAAAGACACATCTCTTTCAAAATTGGCTGTAAATTTTTAGGTTCACCGTTGAATTATTACAGTTATACAATATTGAACTCAATATAAACCCTATAAAACATAAAATTGAATGAGGTTTTAACCTCTAAAAATAATCTCCATTTCATTATTAAAATATACTCTTTCATACAGGAAAGGTCATTTTTAATGCAACTAACACTTAGATGTTTGCACCTGAATCTCTAATCTCTGTGTATCTGGTTATTACTAGTCACAGTCAGTTACTTTATGAAATCCTTGGCACCCGAGCATGGAAATAAAGTCATCGGGTAGATTTCAACGATGTTTTTCACATCTACTAATTAACATGAAGCAAATTTTTATGCTTCTTCCTCAAATATAACTCAATTTTTCATTTGTTGATTTTTTTGTGTGTGTGTATTTCATGCAGAACATCCCTAACAATCTTTTTTTTTAATTTTTAAAAATGATTTATTTAATAACAACATACTTAGAAGAAGCATATCATTACAACACAATTGACATATTCAATAACGTTTTCCTGAGGTAGGATGCATCTCTTTCAAATTTGGCTGTAAATTTTTAGGCTTACAGTTGAATTATTACAGTTATACAATATTGTACTCAGTATAAACCCTATAAGACATAAATTAAATGATGTTTTAACCTTTAAAAAGATCTCCATTTCATTATTAAAAATTAAAATTTATACTGAGTGCAATATTGTATAACTGTAAAAACCCTATAAGACATAAAAAAAATTGTCACTTAAGTATCTAAAGCTATTTTCCTTTGCGTTCTTCCAGAATGATTTGTTCTATTCTTTACCTTAATTTGAGGGACTTTAAGAAGATACTTGTTTTTTTTTTTTTTCATACAGAAGAATTCATTCCAAAGCCATTGACATTGAGACGTTTTCACATGCATTTCTAATCTGTATATCATGACTATCACTGGTCACAGTCGCCCACCTTCTGAGCTCCTCGGCATCTGAGCATGAATACAAACTCGTCAGATAGACAGCCTTCCTCTCCCACTAGAGGCTCCATACTCTGCCATCCCTGTCACTGTCCACTGTGTTGTCAGCACCCTCATCCATTCCCCCTGTCTGCCCTTCTGGTAAATCTAGTCAGCCAGAGGTCCCTGTTCCAGGAGTGTCAGCTGTTCCTCATCTACGGCAATCCATCGTCAGTATTCCTTTGGATAGAATTGGGGTCTGCTGTTCATTTTTCTTATAGTATGTTGGGTTACTGTCTGGAAGAGCCTTAATCTATCCTAGCCAATATACCCGTATCCCAAATTACACCCTCCCATAGTTCCTACCCCCACTGGAGCCCATATACTCTCTTATCCCTATTCCTGTCCACTGTGTTGTCAGCGCCCCAGCCATTCCCCAGTGCTTGTCCATCAACTGAATCTAGTCATCCTATCTAGAGTTCCTTGTTTTAGGAAGATCAGCTCTTCCTCATCTAGCAGCAAGCAGTTGCCAATATTCCTTTAGATAATATTGGGTCTGCTATTCATTTTCCCAGTTCTATGCTGGCTTACTGTTTGAGAGTCTCCTGGGCCACCCTGGCCAACAATTCAAAGGAAGGTATCTCCTGTCTGGCATTGTTTCTTCCTATGTAGCCTTTAGTGTACACGTGGACTCTTAAATAATTATATTGATCCCTTTAATATTTGGTTATACTTTCCTTTTGGGTGTTTAAGACCATAAAGTTGGCCCTGATAAACCAATTTATTTTTGCTTTTAAGGTCGTTTGAGGATCTGTTCCTTAGGGGTCACGTGGGCTTTGGAGGAGCCCCTGACTCTTTTCTTTTACCAGTTCCATCTATGTGAAGATAAATCAAAGGTCCTGTTCCATTATTCAAGCCAATATCTTAAAATTAGTCTTTCTGTTCCTCGTACCGGGCTTCTACTTTGTAAGTTTATAGTACCTAGTAGTGGTAATGTCTCCATGTTATAAGGTAAAACTTTATCTTCTTTAATAATGCATATGTATATGTTTAAGAAACTTCTATAGTGGTAGTTTTCCATATGACTTTTTCTAAAGCCATTTAGTGTTAGTTATCTCACTTAATACTCTGTGCTCTGCCTTGCCTGCCCACTCACCAAACTCTTTAACTCTTCCTACTAGATTATTCCTCTTTTCCCTTATATGACTGCATTCTATCTCTTCTCCCAGAACAAATGACCCTGCTGGATATTTATGTATTTCCTGACCTCTCAGGAATTTCAAATTGAAACTTATATCTAAGAATTAGAAATATCTTGTATTAAACCTGAAAAAAGAAGTAATGGACTTCTGCAGTTAAAACTTTAAGACATTGAAGAAAGAAATTGAATAAGATATTAGAAAATGGAAAATCCTCTCATGCTCATGGCTCAGTAGGATTAATATTCTGAGAATGACCATCCTACCAAAAAAAAAAAAACCATAAAATTCAATGCAATAACCATTAAAATAACCAAAAAAATTCACCGAAATTCAATCTTATGTTTCATATTGACATACAAAAACCCAGGATAGCCAAAATAATCTCGAACAGTGAAAGTTGTGCTTGAGTCATGCCATACTCTCAAATTATACTATAGAGCTATAAAAACAGCATGGTACTTGAATAAAAGCAGAGAAATTGATTAGTGGAATAGAATTGAGGACTCAGATTTAAATCCATGCATTTGCACCTACCTGATATTTGGCAAAACGTCCAAAAATACTCATTGGAAAATATACCATGTTCAAAAATTGGTGCTGATCTGACTGGATAGCTACAAGTATAAGAATTCTGCTAGATCCTTATTACTCAACATGCAGAAAATTAAACTCCAAATGGACCAAGGACTTTAACCTAAGCATGATTCCATGAATTTGATAGAGGAGACAGTAAGGCCTAAGTTTGAACTTAAGACATAGGAAAGGACTTTGTTAACAGTGCTCATATACCTCAGTCATTAAGTCCAATACTTAACAAGTGGGACCTCATGAAACTAAAAAGCATCTGTACAGCAAAGCACACCATCATTCAAGTGAATAGGCAATCTACAGAATGAGGAAAATCTTTAACAGCTATTGCTCTGAGAAATGGTTAATAGCTGGCATATACAAAGAACTCAAAAATTAAACATCAATAAAACAAAGAACCCAAATAAAAAATGGGCAAGGAACTGAATAAGGAGTTCACAAAAGATAGAACACAAATAATTAAGAAAAATATTCAACATCTTTAGTCATTAGGAAAATGCCAATTAAAATCATTTCGAGATTTCATCTAACCTACTCAGAATGATTAAGATCCTCAAAACAACAAGGAACAATATTAGCAAGGATGTGGTGAAAGAGGAACTTTTATGTAATGCTGGTGATAATTCAAACTTGTGTAACCATTATGGAAATCATCAAGGTAGAAATACTTCAATATCTAGATGTCTATCCACCATATGAACCAACCATACCACTGTTGGGCATGTATTCAAGAAACTATAAATACTACTACAGAGATACTTGTTCATCCATATTTATTCATGTCACAGCCAAGAAATGGAAATGAAAGTATGGGATAAAAGTTGCACTTGTTTGTCAATAGGAGGATGCATTTTAGAATAAAGTAAGAAATTACACTGGTCTATGGATGTGCCAAAAGTAGTTTTTCTCTAGGCGCTATGATCTCCTCACTCGTGTGTTTAGCTATGTTTACAGTGCCACACATGTGTTCCCTCCCATTCAGCAGACTTTAAATATAACTAGATAGCTGTTGGTTGTCCCCAAGATGAAAGTGGCACTACTCACATAACATTATTTTGCTGGGCCAGTCATTACTTAGGCTGAGTAGGACCACTGATTGACTTTATTCCTTGGCAACTCAAATAGTATCCTCTGATACTATGAAAGCCAGCCTTCAGGGAGGAGGCTTCCAGGCCAGTTCCAGCTTGATTGCTCCAAGTTCTTTGTCTGAAGAGTAGTCTGTCTTCAGCAAAAGGGTATGGTATTCGAGTTCTGGGAGGCAATCAAGGGCTGTAGAAGTAGCCTGTGTTATTTTGGGAGTATCTTGGACTACCCTGACCAACAAGTTGAAGGGAGGTTTCTCCTGTCTGGCACTGTTCTTGATTATATAGACTTCAGCTACACACGTACTCATATATTTATTGTATGTGTAGTTATCTGTAGGAAATTGAATTAATACATTGCTCTCTGATTTTCCATATTTTTTATGCATTATTTATCTCTCCTTTCATTCCCCCATATAGCCATCCCTACTCCCTCCCAGTTAAAGTAACCCCCTCCTCCCAGTTTCCCTCTCAATAATGCCTGTCTCCTACTATTTCCCTCTCTCAAGCTACTTCTTTCCTTTATCCCCATGATTTATTTCCATTTGCTTGGCTCTTGAACTTATATCAATATATATACATACATTTAAACTTTGGAGCTAAGATTATTTAGTGATCATTTTGAAGTTTATGGAAATAATATCAACTGAGCAAGACCTATATTAAGGGTATGGATGTTATTTGAAATAGTTTGAGTGTATTTACAATATAAATTTTTTCTTGTATAAAATGGCTTTATTTAACAGAACACAAATTATAATGAATGAATACAATGAAAAATTTAAAGAAATATTGAACTAAACTAAGAAAATTTGTACTATGGATTTATCAAATTCTTTCTGAAGAGATAAGCAATGAGAGCTATGTGGGTATTAATTTTTTAAAATTTTATTTATTATTTTTATTTTATGTGTATGAGTGTATTGCCTGCATGTATGAGTGCACCCATGTCGTGAAATGCTGCAGAGGTCAGAAGAGGGCTTCGAATTCCCCTGGAACTGGAGTTAAGGATGGTCTGTAGCTGCAATGTGGATGCTGGGAATCGAATCCGGGTCCTCTGCAAGAGCTGTCAGTGCTCTTAACCGCTGAGTCATCTCTCCAGCTCCCATGAGTATTAGTTTTACAGCATGAGACTACGCTATTGGGAAGACTGAAAATAGCTTTGCTTAGGATTTATTGTTCAGAATGTAGTCTCAAGAAGGTCTTAACTATTTTGGTTAGCAATAAAAATTACGAAGAATAGAATAGATGGCTTATAAACAACAGAAATTTATGCCTCACAATTCTGGACTTGGAACCGCCAAGTCTCTGATCAGGATCAGTTTTGACCTGACACCTGAATAGTGTTTTCTGGTTCACAAATAGCATTTTCTCATTATGTACTCACTTGGTGGAATTTTTTTTTTCTTTCTTGAACCTCTTAGATAAGAACACTCATCCAATTCATGAGGGCTCTGCTTACATAACTTGGTCAACTTCCAAAGGATCAACACTCTAACCATCATCTTCAAGGTAAGGTTTTCAGCATAAGACTTTTGTGTGGACACTTACATTCAGAAAACTGCAGGGAACATTTTGGGAGAAGAAGATGTGCAGATCTGCTTGAATATAATGAGGTGAAGAGACAAAGTGAATCAAATCACGATTTTAAGGTAATATGTGCATCTTTATGCATACAAGACTGATTTAATGAATAGCATTTAAAAAACTTTTTTTTTCCCCAGCACAGATGCCATAGGATCCCCTCAGATAACGGGAATATAATACTTGTACAGTGGTTAAAGAATTTTCTGAACCTCATTGTTAGCTCAAAATTGCAAATATAGGATATATTATTTTGAGTTATGTGGCATGTTCACAATATGCCTTATTTTAGAGTAGTTCATACTTTAAGAAAAGTTTGAAATCATTTCTGCATTGTAGCACTTAACAGAGTGTCTTGAATTTTGGAAGAATAGATAAATACATAAAGATTAAACCTGTGTTAGATTATACTGTGGTTTCTTTGCCCATGAGATGATTTATATTTCTTTGCCCTAATAAACAATTCGTTCATTGGAGTCAGGAACCACTTTTGGAGTATAATAGAGAGCAGACTGGGACTTTCTTGGGAAACACGTGCCTAAACAAATACTTTTGTTATTCAATGACTTTGACTATATAAAAACACCTTTTTCTTCTGTCCACTTTTTTGAGGAGCATGTAATCTCATTTTTAACATAATAATACTCTGAATTACACATCTGAATACTCATCTACACAGACTTCAACAATTAACATAGTGAGAATCTGTGATTCAGGCAGGGGAGAAATTTTAAAAGTACAGAATGCTTTTCAAAGGTTTCTATTGTGAAAAAAATCCATGGTTTTTGTAGGTCAATAACACTGTTTTCCTTCCTGATGTTCTGTTTGTTTTGATGTCTCTTAGTAGTACATACAGACCTTCTTCACTAAATAATGCTATTATAATTACTCATGATTCTAGTAAACAAAGCATATTGCTTTTATTACATTTGGTGTTCCTCTTTGTTGATGGCACCATATGGTTTTTGTTCATTTTTATCTCTTCTCATTGACATGATTTAATTATCTATTATTATGAAAGGAATACAACAAACTGGCAAAACAGACACATTTCTTCTGTGGGGAAAACAACTATTCTTTAATTCCAAACGGATATGTCATTTTTCAATGTATTGGACTTTCCTTGCACTATTATTAAACAGCTTTACAAAAATCCATTATTTTTAAGTTTTCCATAAACATAAAGCAGGTTTGTTTTAGTGTTTGTAGTAAAAGGGAAACACATGTTTTAGTTATCTATTGAGAAACGATTATTATGTTTTTCCAATCCTGTGAGAGTATTTAGCAAATTGAGGCATGTAATGCTCAATAACCCTAATCGATCATTTAGTCACACAGAGGTGATTACTAAATAGCCATAACAGATAAGAAAGCAACACAAATACAAACATTAGACCTATTTGTTTAGGTCTTAAGGGAAGCGAAAACAAAATGAATATTTGAAATACACAGTTCTGACTCATAGTGACTAGCAATAAGAGAAGAATAAAATTTTTAAAATAAAATTAACATTGAAATACAAGTCACCATACATTCAAATTTTAAGTAGGATTAAGATGCATCTATCCTTTCTCTATAAGATTTCCGGGAAGTTTCTTGGGAAAAAAGAAGCATGATAATCTTCTTCATGCAGATGGGAAGCATAATTTTAACGTAATTCAAAATTAAGGCAATTTGGATTGCTTTTCTATCCTTTTCTCTTTTTAAAATTTGAAGATGTCATATATGTATGGTATTATATGTTACATCTACTCCCATTCCTTCCCATCCAGTTCCTCTCTCTTCACTACTTTTCCCTCCCAACTTCATGTACTCAAGTTAATCATGCAAATTCATCATTGACCATATAAATTATTTTAGGCAAGATTAGCACTAGAAACTAGAATACACACAAACAAAAATCACAATTCTTGCTTCAAGGGATCTTAGAAAATATTAGCTTGAGATTTTTATTTGGCGACTATAGCATGAAAATAATCAACTCTTTAAATAATGTCATTTACTTCATAAAGAGGGGCAGAAGCCCTATAAGTGGTCTAATTTGTGGCACCTTGAGGATACAGTTCCCAAGTCCAGTCTATCCTTTACAATTTAAGGTAAAATATATAGTAAGAACCATTTTATACTGCATGGAATTCAGGTTGTGTATTATCAAGAGTTGTCATTAGCTTTCAGTGAACAGAACATATCATATTCAGAACAATATTCTTTTTTGACTAACAAGAGATTACTTTATTTTAACCTTTCCTACTGAGTGATCAAACCAGTAAAAATGAGAAAGTACATGGCATGTTGAAGAGTGATACATAGCTTAGCATATTCTTAAAAGTTTTCCGCATTCTTGTTGTCTGACACTGAAAGTTTTCCCTTAAATACTCTTGAGTCTGCTTATATACCTATCAGAATCTAGATATATGGAGTAACCAAAAATGTGAATGAAAAGGTTTTATTTATTTTTATTTTACTTTATTTATTGATTTTATTTTATGTGTATAAGTGCATTGCCTGCATGCATGGAAATGTACCGATGTAATGCAATGCCTATGTAGGTCAGAAGATGGCATCAGATTCCCTGAAACTGGAGTTACAGATGGTTGTTAGTCATCATGTGGGGGTTGGGAACCGAATCTGGCTCCTCTGCAAGAACAGCTAGTGCTCCTAACCACTGAGCCATCTCTCCAAAACTATGAAAATCTATATGGAATGGTTTAATAGTGTTCCTAATTCTCCTGTTCTAAGTCAAACAATTTCAATATTTCATGATTCATCTCTGTAAAATGTATAACTTGGCTTACACACAGTTTAAAATGTGACTTTTAAAATAGCCACATCTGGTATATAGGAAAATCCTCGATTGCAACCTGAATGATGATTGTAACATGATGCTGATTGAGTTTTATTCTAAGTGTCACCAGTCCTTATTTTTCGTGAGTCAGAAAAACTCTATTGTTGCTATTCAAACAAGCTTCTTCAAATAAAATGTGTTTTTTTACTGTACCAATGAATTGAAGTGTTTTGTTATCTATGTTTTGTTTGAAAATTACTAGAATAAATAATTTTAAAGACTGCATGTCAAAAGCAGATGAGGGTAAGCCAAGTAGGCTACATTAATATGAATGGTCAGAGAGAAATTGTGTGGGATCATAGCCAGCAGATTGAATGAAGAGGAAAGTAAGAGAAAGCACACAACAAGGAAAAACTTGCAATTACAGTGCAAAATATCCTTCTCCATCATGCCAGCATACTTATGTCACTTACATTGTGGATCATGTTCTTTTTCTTAAAAAAATATTGAGCTTTTGTAAATTTCATACAACAGTTCTTAAACAAATTTAGACCCCCTCCCCACCTATAACTCCCCATCACATTCTTGAGTGGTACTTCCACATTTAATTCTGAAAAATGGCTAATTTGTTTGTCCACACTTTTCAGATTATATAACCAAGACTCACACACAGGATTAAATAAATCATAGAAGTTTTCAGGTAATAAAACAATGATTTGCATCTCTGGAAATAGGGTGAAGTCTGGGTTATTTTTCTCTATGCAATACTCAGTCACCCATGTTCTAAGAGAGAAGATAGGGAGAGGGCCTTTGAGATGCCATCATCTGGGCCCAACTCAGCCATTGCAATCATTAACTTACAGTAACTGTGATTACTTTCACTAGACCTACATAAGTATGGGCCAGTCTATATAGTCAGCCATGGATAAGATGGGGCTTATGTACTCTGCCCTTCCCTGCCTACCTAAAGACAATGATACTTTCTAGAAGAGGGGGAGTCATTGTATTTAGTTGTGTGCCCACTGCAGAATCCATCAGTTTTCAGTGGATAGCTCCAAACCCATGATCACAGAGATTTCTCTGATTAAATCCATGGGCAGGAAAACAAAACAAAAATCAATGGGAGGAAGATATTTTAGGAAAATGGGGGACAGACAAGAATGGGAGGAATATTAGAGAGGGTGTTGAGTTAGAGCAATGAGAAATTATGACATGCATGCATGAAATTGTCATAGAAATGTTAAGTAATAAAATATCGAAAAACATAGTCTATATAAACTTTGGAAGGGTAAAAGGAGTGGTTATTAAATAAGGATGTGCAAATTATCTGACTTATAGGTGAACTCTATAAATTTCCACATAGAGAAAAATGTGATAGTAATTTGTCAATAAATGAATTAATTCATTAGGGTTGCTATGGAACGAGGTGACTGTAACTGTTTAGATTTCAGGGCTAATGAAGGGAAAAAATCAATGATAAAATCAAAGAAGTTTTCGACAAATATTAAAGTGATAGCATTGACCTGTTACATTCAAATGTAGGTGTGAAGGACATCACTGCAGGAAAAGGTTCTTTTTCTTAAATGACTATTCATGATTGTTCTCATTTTTTTCAAATACCATTAAATTAGCTCTCCAAATAGAAATGCCTCAGGTAATTGTCTTATTCAGTAACATTGAGAGTCACAGTCCCAAACAGAAAAGCCTATTCTTCGAGCTTACCTCAGTAAATTTTCATAGGTCCTTCCCTCTGTTGGAATGTAGTATCATTCTCCTCAGCTTGGGAAACTCAGCTTTTAAGACTCAAATTAAATATTGTCCCTGGCCTCAAGGATGCACCTATGTTTTCATTTACTACCACTTTATCTGCTTCTTACTCTATTTTGAATTTTGAGTGAATAATATATACTGTCATATGTATTAACACACAACAAAGGTTTATAGAAATATAACATCTATTATAATGAATTGGATCTTTGGAAATCAAATTTTATGGTTATATGAACTAATCATAGGTTTCTTTTTAGATTGACACTCTTTTTTTACTCAAACAATGGAAATGTCAGATCTTTTCATCTCTAGCCATATATGTTTAGTACATGAGGCATCATACAGGCCATACCTTTCAGTGTATTTTTAGGTTGAGTGTGGGATCCTTAAATCTAAACAAATCCTTGGAAAATACTAAAGGCTGAATAAATATTTGATAAAATGCTTTCTGAGTGAATGAATCTACAAGTGTTTTAAATATGAGGAAATATTATTGTCTTAAATGTATAAAAGCTTAGTTATCTAAAGACTGTTTATAGTCCCCTAATATTTGGTAAGAGAGTAGTATATAAAGACATATAGAGCTTTGTCGATAATGTTCCTTGTGGGGTGGAGGCTCAAAGAACATCTCCTCCCTCTTCCCTGGGTCCCAATGACAAATCAAGTTAGGATTTCCTCAAATTGCGTTCTGGAAAATCAGTGAGTTTATTGGGTTTACTTATAGACCAAATGAGTGAGAGTTTATTTACAGGTGTGTGGGTGGCCTCCCCAAGACCACACTGGAAAGTCTTCTTCCAAGGATGGATGGTGCCTTTGCAGCAGCCACAGAAAATGAGGCGAAATTAGCCCCTCCCCCAGAACACATGCAACTAGGAGCCACTGGTTGGTTGGGAGTTGTGATTGGACTCTCAAGTGAAGGTTGCATGAATCTCACTACCCCTCCTTCCTTTTGGCAACTGACAGTCAACAAACTCAGTTGTGATGATCCTAAGCAAGTGACCTCAACCAAACTTGGGAAGATAGTGTCTATCCATGATCTGTCTTTCAGAGGACAATCCTATACAATATGCTTTTTGGATATAAAACAAGTTTCTACTGCAAATCAGAAATCCAGCAATACTCAAATGCAGATAGTTTTCAAAGGCAAATGTTTCTATGACAGTCAGGTAATAATAGCAACTCTGTTTGTTGACTTATTTAACACATCATACTTGCATCTATGAAGTAATTTTGGTTAAGGTTCCAGACCTATGTTTCAATTGAATAAAATATTACTTGTATTTCAACACTCAGTCTGCTGTGCTGCAGTTTTGTAATGATAGTTATTGTTCACAAAAACAATTATTTTCTGGAAGAAGATAAATGCATGTAGTCTCACATAGAATTCCAAGAATAAGTGAGCTGTCAACAGTATTTATTGAAGAGCTCCTGCATGAGGATTCTTTGACACCAGCCATATTCAGTTCAGGTCACTGGTTTTCTTTTGAATGAAAACTTAACCTTTTCCAGTGCTTGAACTTAATCTGAACAGGGCATTATTACATTTTTGAGTTGCCACAATGCTTACAAGTGGAAATGAACAGTGTGAGGGCATTAGGGCCTAGAACCATTCTAGCACTAAATAACTGCTTGTGAATCTTTTCATTACAAACATAAAAATCTTACACAAAATCTCCTTATTAGTATACTTCAAATTACTACTCTGCTGGTAAGAAGATTTGTGAAATGATTGCCTGACTTCCAACTTCAAAAGTCCTGCATTTAGTTGTACCTCTGTTTAAACTAGGGCTTGAAGATCTTCTCTGGACTCCACTTATATTTTGCTTTGATGTAAGGAATTCTCTCTACACCTTTATAACAGAGTTTGGGTGTATATATAAATGCAGTTGAGATTCCTGCTCTACCATATGTTAACTGATGTTTTCAAGCAAGACTGGATTTCTGTTGCAGTACTCAGTGTTTTCTAGTATTTCTTATATTAAACTTTATTAGATGAGACTGCTCAGAGAAGCAGAATGCAAAATATACCAGAAATCAAATTGAAGTACAAAAAGTATGGGCATGATTTTAACTTGGTTAGTATTTTTGCATGTTAAATTCATTATTTGCAAAATCCAGCAATAGCTACATAAATTGATCATTCTCTGTTTAGTCAGATTATGAATAATTTATCCAAGAAGAATTTCAATACAATAAGGTTGTTGATGACAGCAGTATTCTGTCAAACTGTGTAAGTAAAAAGAGAACTGTCAAGCAAACTGTGTGATCAAGAAAGATGAATCCAGACTAATAAGCCAGAGAACCAAGTTCTTAAAATATCAGTGGTCTGGTAACAAACTGGGGAAGCCAAATAGAAGAGTGAAAAGTTGAAAAGGCAGTACAAGTGATAATAACATCCTGAATTAATATCATATTCAGAAACTGTGGCCTGTTCTTGAACATTCTATCTGATCTTTACTCTCAGATTTCCAGGACATTCAGATTTATCTAATGGACATGAAAAGAACATATTATATTTCATATAATTGATCTGATAGTAAAAAATGACAACGTGGCTTATTCTTTCTCATGCAATTTTTGCATTAATTCTTTGAGTTTTTCATACATTTACATATATTTTAATCGTATTCACCCCACACTTTTCCCACTAACTCATCACAGATGCACCTCCATTCCTTACCCATCCCTTATTCTTAAATGAAGAATTATGTGTGGTTATTAGTGGTGGTGAAATGTATTTTTGTATGTGTTTGCTCATTTTGTCCTCTTCCAGGACAATTTTGCAAGGACTGTTAACCCTCAGTAGATAAGGATGAATGAGTTGTGAGGTTATGCATATTTGATTTTTCTTCAAATCAGTGCATACATATTTTATGAAACATTTATTTTATTATTGGAATTGACCAATTATGATAAATGTGATCATACTTATATTTATTCCTTTGTGTAATTGTATCACTCAGTATAGTTTTCATTTCAGTACTTGGTTCTACCATTTTTAAAGAGTAATAACTCATAACATGTTCTTGTTAGAGTAAGCCAATGACCATGCTTATACAGTCATGGAGTTTTATACCTTTATCTATGTCCTACCTTATTTATTCACTCGTTTTTGAACACTAGTTAAGTATTGTGCTGGATAGCTTTAGTGTCTACTTGACACACCTGGGTTGAGGGAGCCTCAATCGGGGAATTGCCTCTATTGGACTGGCCTGTGGCCATGTCTGAAGGGCATCTTCTTGATGAGTGATGTGGGAGGGCCCAGCGCACTGTGGGTGGTGCCAACCCTGGGCAGGTGAGCCTGTGTTACATAAGAAAGCAGGCTGAGCAGGAGCCAAGGGAGCAAGCCTGTAAGCAGCGTTCCTCCATGGCCTGTGCTCCAGCTCCTGCCTCCACGTTCCTGCCCTGAGTTCCTACCTTGGGCTCCCTGATGAAGTGCGTGCGACCTGGGAGATGTGAGACAAATAAACTCTTTCCTCCCCAAGTTGGTACTGGTCAGAGTGTTTTGTCACAGCAATGAAGAACAAACTAAGACAAGTATATTCCCTTTCTCACACTCCATTTGTTTGCAAGACAGCCAGTAATATTTCCTCCCCCTAGCTTTAACATAATACACAGAGGAACCCACAGAATTTTAGCAGAGCAGTAGCAGCATGCTATTATCACTTTTTCCCACATTATTCTGGTGATAGTTCATCTCAGCGATGACTCTTGTCAATTCTTCCACATTTTCTATATTTGTTTTCTTCATTAAAAATGGAAACAAATATTAAAGGCCCTGGGACCTTGTTCATATGAATATTCTTCAAGGTTTTCAGCATGCACAAGACCCATGCAAACTCAAGCAGACTAAAACCAGCACAGAACTGTGGAAATCTGCAGCAGGTCCCAATCTTAGCTGAAGAACTATTGGCAGTTAATTACTGCTGGGTAAGGGACAGGTGGTCTTCTTTAAGGGGGTGACTCTAGAAGTGCTCACTAGATCACAGTGGATAAACTTGCACTGAGGGATGTCTATATACACTTACTTGACTTTCTATGCCTTAATATAAGTGGCATAATGCATGAAATCTGGTGAGCATGGGCACTATGAAGGGTGTGGATGGGGCAAGGTCTATAAACATGATTGAGATGTTCTATATAGGAAATACACAAAAATTCAGTAAAAATGTACCAAAAACGAAGTTATTCCTCTATCAACTTGAGTTTCTATTTGTCTGTGACTGCTTTGCTCCATAGACTGTGGCATAACTGATGGACTGTAATATCAGAAAACCAGTCTGAATTTATCATCCTTCTGCTCTTTGAGTCTCTTAAGTTCTTGCTTAGCGTGACCACAGTATAAAGATGACCGTGCTAGCTACATGGATTTCCATTATGGAGAAACTGATTCTCAAATACCTTCAAGCATTTCCGGCACTCAGGCACTGAATGTAATACTGAAGTAATAACTAGATGAGAGACCACTATGAGAACCTCCCTGATTGACCTTTTGACCACAAATATCTAACAGATAATCCATTAAGTCCAGTTAATGGTCCCCGTATGTGCATATCTATAGGGCCATACACTTGTGCATGGGAAACTTACAGTGGCCACATCATCAAAAGAGTATTATTCTCCCTCCCCCAAAATTTCTCCACTGCAAATGGCTCTTCAGTAAGTGATGGGGCCATGAGATCAGCCCCAACTATGCTGCAAATTTCAGTGGCTGGATATTGTGCATGTAAGCATACCTGCTGTGAGTTCATGACTGTAGTAGCCATGCCATGCCCAGAAAATAGCATTCCACGCCACTCTTCCCCATTCCAGCTCTTAAATTCTTCCTCTCGCTCTTCCACAAAGTACTCCAAGTCTTTGTGGTAAGAGAGATTAATCTAGATGTCCAGTTTACAGTTGAACACTCAGCCTCTTATTCTCAGTATTATGACCAGTCGTGCAATGTTCCATTGATTGATACCCACAGCAAAAAGAGGCTTCACTAACCAAAGGTGACAACAAAGTCTATGAGTATAAATGTAAAAATTACAAAGATAATTTGAAAACATGACCATTTAGCAAAATAAGAATAGCATATTGAACTTTCAAATCTAAGGACTTTTGACAAGTACTACAGTACCAGGCATTAAACTCTCTCCTGTGGAGCAGGCCTCAATTCAAATAAGGAAATTGTTAGTTAACCTCATAAAAGTAATGTTAACATTTCTCCAGTAGGCACATCTTCATTGATGGGTTAATATTGCAGGACACAGTGGTCAGCACCAGGTAAAACCATGGTAATCTTTTCCTTCCCAGCAGCCTGCATAGCACCTTCATGCACTATGAAAGTTATCCAGAAGACAAGACAATTCCTGTTCAGTCTACATTTTGTTTCCCTATGTCTTTCAGCCAAAATACATGGTGTCTTCAGCAATATGATCTTAGCTTATAGTTATGGTAGATAATTAAGGGCAATGGCAATAGGCTTGTTTTGGAGGCCTTTGGAGCTTCTCTGATCAATGACAGAAAGGTATTGCATACATTGTACTGAATTTAGTAACTTATCTTTTCTGGAAGCAATATTGTCTACACATGCAAGGTAATTCCATTTGAAAACTGTTTTCGCGTATTTTCATTTTTTATTAATTTTTAAAGCTAGCATGAAAATAATTGATTTCATTATGGCATTTCATACACAGATTTTCAGTATTATACTAATTTGTCCCTGCCACACTGCTGTTACCTAGTACCCTACCCCTCATACTGCTGGCCCTTTTCCTTTCCCAAATAGTCTCCATTCTGCTTCTCTGTCATATGTTTCATTTTGCTTTCTTGTTCCTTCTCTATTATGATATTTTTTCCTTTCTTTCACGGTCTTCTTTCTAATTTTATGGCTACATATAGACATACAGAAACACAGGCACACAGACACACAGACACAGACACAGGCACACACACACACACACACAATTTAAACAACCTTCTGCATATGAGAGTGAACATATTTGTCTTCGGGTATCTGACTTACTTTCTTTAACATGATTCCAAGTTATGTGATTTATTTCCATGCAGAAAATGGTGATTTACACAGAGTCACATAACTGGTCGATGTGCAGAGAATAAGAGATTTCAGAGTACTTAGACCTGATTATGATACATATATCAAATTCCTGCTTCCAAAGGTTCAGGGATCATTGTGGAAGAGGAGGTGGAAAGACTGTAAGGGTCAGAGGTGGTGAATGACGATGAGGAAATGAATATTATCAAAACATGCTTTATGAAGCTGTCAAAAATTAAACAAAAATGACACAAACAAACAAGCCGGATGCAGCACTGCAAACCTTTAATCCAAGCACTCTGAGTTCAAGGCAAGCCTAGTCTACAAAATAACTTCCACTCCAGCTGGGGCTACAGAAGATTCTTCCTCAAGGGGGTTTGGAGAACATGGATGGTAGAGGTGTCTAAATGTGATTGAGAATTATTTTATGAAATACACAAAACTCCATAAAATATTAAAAAAGAAAACAGATGACAAGTGCTGGCAAGAATGTGGGAGAGAACATCCCATATGTGCTATAAGAAGTGCAAATTACCCCAAACCAAGGAAATCAGCATGTAGGATTCTCAAAATGCTAAAAATATAAGTAGAGTATGACTCAGATATATCACACAGGAGTATATTTCTGGAGGCTCCAAGTCAAAATGCCACAGAGGTATTTTTCTGTTCATGTATATTGCTATCCCATTTACTTATAGCTAGAAAAGAGAATCACCTGACTTGTCCATCAGCAGATAAAAGAATAAACAAGGTATGGGATACATATGGAATTGAATTATAATAAGCAGTAAGAAAATGAAATCATAGCATTTAAACTCTTTTGCAATTTGTATTTTGAAACTAGATTTATAGCATATGAATTTCTAAAAGGCTTTTCATGCATCCTTTTTCTAGTTTAACTCACCCACTAGCCACTTCTGACCATCATACTCTTGCTCCTATTGTCATTTAATTCTTTAACTCCTAGTATTCCCATCTTTTTTTCACATCACATGTTTCTACTAGCCGTCCATTTTTTTTAAGTTAGGCTGTCAGATACTAGGCTTTCCATAACAGCCCTCCTTTGAATTTGCCCTCCCCTTCAACCCTGATTTCCCTTAAACTCTTGCACACCTTACTGCTTAAGCATTGCTGCATCAAGAATTCCACTTCTTTATTTTCAGAAAATTTCATCTATAATCTATCATCTTCCATTTTTGAACATGTCTCCCCTGCAGAAAGACCCCTTTAGACATCCTTGACTTATACTTACACTCAAACTTAAACACAAAAAGTACTAAAATATTTGAAACTAGGATCCATGTATTAAGGAAAACATGGCATTTCTTTCAGAGCCTGATTAATCTTACTCCTAACATTTTCCAAATCCAGTAATTTACCTGAAATATGTCATGATTTCACTTTTTTACAGCTGAATAATATTTCATTGTTTGTCAGAATAAATTTAGTTATTAATATCAATTTTATACTGTATATTCCCACTGAGAGTGAATGAGTGTGGATATGCTTGAGAACTAAGGTATCAATCTGCTGAAAAACAGTGTCTCAAATTAACTGAATATTGTGAACATCTGAAAGGATGCTGGACATTTTGTATATGAGATATTCTAGAACTAGGGATGAAAAAGCAAGACTGAGAAAGAATGCTTGCTGGTAATGGTGGACCTAAACTTGTACTTCTCCAATTGAACTTGGAGAAACCATTTTGAACAAAATTCCAAGTGAGGCCTGAGTCATGGACACAGCTACAGGGCAAAGTTGCAGACACATTGTGAGAAGCAAAGTTTCAGAGTTGAGACAATTCCAAGAGATATCTGGAGGAACTCATGTCTTCTGAGTTTGTTTTATTCACGTAATTGTAATGTTGCCATAGTAACGTCACAATTATTTCTATGATATTTTTTATCCAATCATCTGTGAACGGACATCTGGACATCTGGATTTATTCCATTTCCTAGCTATCGTGAACACAGCAGCATTGAACACGGATGTACAGTGCATCTGTAGTAGGATGTAAATTCAATGAGTTTATGCTCAGGAGTTGAAAAACTAGGTCATATGGTGTTTCTACTTTGTAGTTTTTGATAGATGTTGCCTGTGACTTCCAAAGTGGCTGAAGCACTTACACTCACATCAACATTGTGTAACAGTTCATCTTTCACCAGATCCATGCTAACATTTGTTTTCGTTTGTATTCCTGATGATGGCTATTCTGACTGGCATGAGATAGAATCTTAAAGTAGCTTTATTTTGCATTTCTTTGATGGCCAAGAATGTTGAGCATTCTTTAAATATTTTGCTGTCCATTTGCTTTTCTTCTTTGAGAAATTTTGTGTTCCATTTCAGTTTTAATAGGAATGCTAGTTTTTTTAATGTTTACTTTTTTGAGTTCCTTGCATTTTCTAGACAATGATCCTCTGTTGGATGAATAGTTATCAAAGATTTTTTTCCATTTTGTAGTCTCCTTCTGCATTTGACTGCTGGACACCATTGTTAGACAGAAGCTTTTAACTTTCAGGAGGCCCCATTTGTTGTTTGAAGTCCTAATTTCCTGTGTTATCAAGATTTGATTCAGAAAGTCCTTACCTAGTAGGTTGAGCTGGGCTCCCTACTTATTCCTCTAACAGTTTCAGTGTTTTATTTCTTTCCTCTACTTATAAATTACATAAATAACTGTATTTAGTATTTATATATATATAGTATGCAATATGAAAATTTCAATAATATTAACAATAATAGAATCATTATTTTCCATTATTTTAGAAATAGTTTATTGATTCTTAGCATATTGATCATATTCAGATACCCTCTGCCATCTGCAAACCTATCACATTATCATATCCAAGGCTTCATGTTTTCTGTTAATATTTTTAGTTTTCTAAAGGTTTATTAGGTCTAATTTGTGTTTCCCAAATGGTCTTAGCTATGGGTTCATATGCTGGAGCCTCATCAACCTGTTGGGCTACACATCCTTAAAGAAAACTGACTCTTTCTTCCTTCTGTGTGGGGTCTCTCCCTTCTCTCGTGGGTCGTTGGCCACCAGTACATGAGGACAAAGGGAGCAGAAGCCACGAACAGGGTCAGGATGGCCAGTGAGCACTGACAGAAGAAAGCCCTTCTGGGGAGGCAGGTTCAGTGATACAAACAGCTCCAGGCTCAGTGAAACAGCTCCGTTTATTCAGTGGGGGTCAGGGAAAATATAGTGTGGAGGCAGCAGCCAATGCTTCAGCTGATAGGTGCTCAGAGTATGCTTTATTTACATGTGGCAGGGGATCCTATCATACGACTATGGGGAAATGCCTAATTATCATATAGAAAAAACCTGGGGGTATTTTTATTGCAGGTAACTATGCCAAAGATCATGTTTCAAATGAGGTCAGGCATCCATGCTTGGTGACACTTTCCAGGTAAGTCAGGCAGAGAGCAGGAGGCCCCTGCTGAGAAGGGGAATCCTGCTATCCGGACATGGAGGACTACAACTCTAGCGGCAGGGTCCCCCAACACTTCAGCTATCATTTACAAATAGATCCTCAGTTAGGGCTGGGACATCTTGCTTGCTTCCCTCATCCAGGCTAGGTTTTTGTCTGTCTTGGGCTTACACAGGTCTTGGGAACACTGTCACATGTGCTCTGGGTTTATGTATGTAACTACCTTGTCAACATAAGACCTGATACCCTGAATCTGACAAAGAAAAAAGGAGGGAATACATGTCAACTTATTGACACAGGAAATAACTTTCTGAACAGGATTTCTGTAGTGTACTCATTAAAACCAGTAATTGACATATGTTGCACTAATTTTTCCTCTCCCCCTTCTAAGGAGACCTGCACACTCTGATGTCCCAGGCCTGACAAAACTGACAGAACACCTTCTATTTAGGTTTTGGACAGTTTATGACATCTGGGAGGGGGTGACTTACAAAGCCATGAATTCTCGTAGAGTTTTTCTTTCCCATATTTGAAATGCCAGCCCACGGTCTCCACCAACATTTTGTTGTCCACAGCTCCATGTCCATAAATGATCGTGGTTCCTCCCCTTTCTCCCAGTGCACTCGGCTTCTCTCAGCATAGATCTCTAGACTCGCCCCTGTTCAGTTCTCACTTTTCAGAGGATGCCTACCCAACAACATAGGGGACCTCATGAAACTTAAAAGCTTCTGCACAGTGAAGACCAACACCTTTCAAGTGAAGAGGCAGCCTACAAAATGGTAAAACATCTTTACCTTCCATGTATCTGGCTGAGGGTTAATATCTATGATAGACCAAGTACTCAAAAAACTAGACCTAAAAAAATTAAAATTGGTTTTAAGGAATTAGAGAGTTCTCAAAAGAGAAAATGCAAATGGCCGAGAAATATTTTTTTTTAATGTTAAACATCTTTAACCATAAGGGAAATGCAAATTAAAACTACTGGAGATTTCCTTTTATCCTGGTCAGAATGTGTAAGATCCCATAAAAAAGTATGAAAAATTCTGGAGAGCATGTGAGGAAAAGAGGACACTTAATTACTGCTGGAGGGAGTGCAGAATGGTTCAGGCCCATGAAAATTGATGTGGAACATTCTCAAAATACTAAAAATAGACATACAGTACTATTTAGTCATAACATTCTTTGTCACATACCTCAAGAACTCTATATCCTACTATAGAGATATGCGTGTTCATTGTTGTTCTGTTCACAAAATGCAGGAAATGGAAACATATTAGCTGTCCATTGACTGATAAATGGGTAATGAATATAAGGTTGCTGCACACAGGAATATTATTCAGTTGTTAACTGAAATGAAATTGCTAAATTTGCAGGTAAGTGGATAGAATTGGAAACAATTATCAGAAGGACAAACTTCACATGTTCTCTCTCATAAGTATATCCTAGCTTTGACTCTTTAGATACGTGTGTTTCAAAAGGGTATTGTCTATATTAAGGTCCTTCATACATTTTGAGTTGAGTTTTGCGAAGTGTAAGAAATGTAACCCTAATTTCATTTTCTGTTTTTTGAATCCAGCTTTCCCAGCATGATTTGTTGAAAATGCTAGCTTTTTTCAGTGTGTATTTTTGATGTCTTTGGGTAACTGTAATTATATGAAATTATTTCTGAGTCCTCAATTGTATTCCAATGATCTGTGTATGTTTTGTGTCAGCAAAATATTTTTTTTTCTTTATGATGGAACTGTCAAATAGTTTGTATCAGGTATGGCGATATCTCAGAGTATTTATTTTCTTTACTACTGCTTTGACTATCCTTAGTATTTTATGTCTCCATATTAATTTGGGATTGAGTTTTCAATATTTGTGAAGAATGATGTTGGAATCATGATTGATATTCCATTGAAACTGTAGATTGATTTTGATAGGGTCATTATTTTTTCATAATATTAATTCTTCCAATTCATGAACATAGAATGTCTTTTCATGCTCTACTGTCTTCCTTAATTCCTTTTCTTAGTACCTTAATATTTTCTATAGGTCTTTATTACCTAGATTTTTCTTGTATATATTACTTTTTTAGTTATTGTTTGGGATTGTTTCTCTGATTTCTCTTTTCAGTCTGTCAATGGTATAAAGGGAGATTTTTGATTGGGGAGGTTATTTTTTGTTCTTCTAGTTTGCTAAATGTGCTTAAGAGCTTGAAGAGCTTTTGGTGGAGTCCTTAGGATCTGTTATTTAAAAATTATTAGCTGAAAATAGGAAATTTTTTACTGCTTTTCCTATGTGTATCTTTTATTTACTTCTTTAATCTTATTTCTCTAGTGAAGACTTTAAGCACTATGCTGTATAGGAGTGGAGAAAGAGTACACACCCTTGCCTTGCTCCCAATCTTAGTGGAGACTCTTTCAACTTTTTAAAGTTTAGCATCATGTTGGCTATAGGCTTGTCGCATATAGCCTTCATTAGATTGAAGTATGCTCCATCCATCTTTAGTTTTCTATAGCATTCAAAATGAAGGGATATTGGATTTTGTTACAGGATATTTCTGCAACTAGTAAAATTATCATGTGATTTCTATATTTGTGTCTATTTCTGTGATGGCTAACACGTACTGATTTGTGTATGTTGAATTATCCCTGCATTTGTGGAGTAAAACCACATTGATCATCATGTGTATATTCATTTGGCCATATTTTTTTGAGAAATATGTGTATATTTTATTCAATCTGTATATGCTTTATGTCGATTTGATTATGTTATTTAACTCCATTGCTTCTTGTTTGCTTTTTGTCCAAATTATCTCTCTGTGGTCAGAATGGAATTTTGAAGTTACTCACTGTCACTGTGTTGGGGTTAATTGATGTTATATCTAATAGTATTCCTGTTATAAAATTTGTTTCATGGAGTGAGGAAAATGGGTGGCAAGCCCTAGCCTGGGAACTGTTGGAGACTACTACTGGGTGAGGACAGTAGTCCTTATTTACAATCTCTAGATAGGCTGACTAGACTCCAATGAATGAACTTGCACCAAGGACAGTTGAGTACAAATTCTTGAGAGGAGGACTTAACCTGCACTGTAGAATACATGAGGTCCAGCAAGGGGGGGTGGGGGGCATATATCGGGGGAGGAGTCTAAGTTTGATTAAGAACTCTTGTATGAAATGTACAGAAACTAAATGAAAAAATTTAAAAATTGTGTCACGTGTATTTGATGCATGTGTTTGGAGTTGCCATACGTTATTGATGGATTTTTCCTCTAATGAATATGAAGTGAACCTCTTTATATTCCATGACTACTTTATAACCAGTTTTAGTATGAAGTCGATTTTTTCAGTTCTTGCATACATATGCCTGTTTCTTCCCTGTTTCTGTTTGCTTAGAATATCTTTTTGGTTGCTTTTATATTAGAGTGGTATCTATCATTGATGACAATATGTGATTCTTGGAGGCTGCAATATATGCATCATATTTTCGAATGCAATATGATGATAGTCTATATCTTTTTACTGGAGGAATTGAGATTGTTAATATTCAGAAATATGATTGATGGATATGTGTTAATTCCTGTCATTTTGTTGATCTTGTTTTGGAACGTTTCAGTTGTCAACTTGACACACGTAGGAAGAGGGAAGCTCAATTATGGAATTCCCTCTATATGACTGGTTTGTGTGGATGTGTGTGTGAGACATTTTCTTGATTCCTGAGTGATGTGAGAGGGCCCAGAGAGCTGTAGGTGGCGCCATCCTTGGGCAGGTGGTCTTAGGTTTTATGAGAAAGGAGACTGAACAGAAGCCAGAGGAACAAGCCAGTATGCAACATTCCTCCACAGTTTCAGTTTCAATTCTTGTTTCTGAATTCCTACTTCGAGATCCTTCCATGGTTCAAAGGAAGTCAATTAAACCATTTCCTCACCATGTTGGCTTTGGTTTCACCATTTTAATACAGCAATAGAAAGCTAGTTAAGACATGCATGATATTTCTTAGCCCACATTTGAAGTAGTGTTCTGGTCATGTTTATTGATTTCCCTAACCCTACTGGTCTTGAAGTATTTGTCTAGCATCCCCTGTGGAGTTGGCTTAGTGGTCACAAATTACTTTAATCTGTTTTTATCATAAAAAAATTTTATCCTTTAGTTTTGATAGATATTTTTGCTGTGTATAATAGTCTGGATTGAGAGTGGTGATATTTTACAACTTGAAATACATCTTTTCAGGCCTTTCTTGCTATAAAATTGTGTGTTCAATAGTCAGGTGATATTTTGGTGGGCCTGCCCTTATAAAAACTTCACCTTTTTCTAAGTTTTCAATACCTTTTATACTGTATTTTTAATGTTTTAACTATAATGTAATGAGGACTTTATTCTTTTTTTTCCTATGTATTTGGAATTTTTTATGGCTTTACTGAAAATATGTTATGCCTTTGTGATTGTATTCTTCTTCTATGCCCATAATCCAATATTGGGTTTTCTCATGGTAATCAAAAGTTCTCCCATGTTTTGTTCATGGATTTCTCTAAATTTATCATTGACTTTTACTGAGGGATCCAATTATTTTACTATGCCTTCCAACCCTGATACTCTGTTACCTACATGACTTTTTCTATTTGTGAGGTATCTTTCCACTGAGATTTTATTCTGCCTTAATGGGATTAGCATTTCCCGAACCTATTTTAGAATCTGATTCACACTTGTCAACACACAGGGTATTGATATTTCATAAACCTTGATAGTGAATTTACAGAGTTTTAAAAATTAATTTTGGGAAGTCACAAGTCACTTGAAAACATAGTTATTCATTATATTATATTGGAGACTGGCATACCCGCTAACACACTCTATGACTATGGACTACGAAGAAAATGAAGATGAAAAGCATTCATTAATATGAAATGATGGCCAAGGTTTTTAATAATAAAACAATGTAAGGTGAAAAAATGAAGAATAGGATTGGTGTTTTTAAAACAAAGCTACAGGATATTGTGCAGTGATGTGACAGGAATTGGGAATATGAGAACAGGAAGACAATTTGGAAGTTAGCATAATAGCACAGTAATATATGTGGAATATGGAAATATAAATTAGAAGTTCAACTAAAATTAATTTTGAAGTTTCTTTCTCAATATAGGAAACTTTGAGAATGAATGAATTCAGATAAGAATTACATCAACACAGGAAATTTAGAGATCCAGATATAGATGGGACACATTTATCAGACAGTATAGGCAGTGTTTTATACACACACACACACACACACACACACACAACACAAACACACATGCAGAGACACACACACACACACACATAAACATACATATATATGTATATATATGTTCATATATATGAGAATATTAAATTTGGAAGCGGGTCATGAGGGGAGGTGTAGATAGGAGATGGGATCTAAATAACATAAAAGTATATTGTTTGAAAATCACAAAAATAAAAAAAAAATTGAAAACTGATGCAAAAAGTATATAACTTTGGGAAAATATATTTGAGAAACAAAATGGTGAATTCATTTAAAATTATTGAAATATCATATGCAAATTTAATTGTATTTTAAAACTTGGTTTGATCAATTAAATAGTAAGTGTCTCCATTGTTTGGGTTGCATTGTGCAGATGCATTAGATTGAAAGGGATGATCAGCCTGCTTCATTTACCATAGTGGAGCATCACATTTACTTTGAAGCAGGTTTTTAATCCTATGTTTCTTTGTTTATCTCATTTGTCTGATGCAAACCAGCATCAACTACTGATTCATATTAAATAACACTGAATGGCTCAAAGGCTTTTGTATTTTATGACAGAATCTAATCTTCTGAGAAACCAGAAAACTGGGATGAATTTGGCTTTTATTTCATGGGAATAGTCTTTGCCCTACACAAAAGAAGTATATCAATGAGAGGCACCAACACATTTTACAAAACCATATTGAACACTATCCTTAAGATGGCTTACAGGAGACACTACATTTGAAATGGGCTCCATGATCCCAATATGGGTGGAAGGAGCTAAGGACCTCTGTCAAGGACTTCTGCCAATGATGTAATTATGATAATAAACAGGAAACTTCCTATAAAAATAATATACATGGCCCAGTATACAGAGGTCTATAATTACCTTTCAATAGTCATGGGGTCAAATAACAAAATCCACACATTTTGTTTTGAACATATACACCTGGTTCCTTGAAAAGTAGTCTTAACTTCAGTCACAAAGATAGAGGATTTAAACACTGACTAAGCCCTCTTTTATGATTATTGACAGGGAAGGAAGTTATTTGGCTTCTGGAAAGCTAGAGTATAGTAACAGCTCAATAGTGTCTGGTGCTTAAAAGAGTCAGATATTCTGACAAATGCCCTCATTTTAGTGAAAATAATGAGACCCTGAATGTCTGAATGACTTTTTTGTTTTCATGTGTATAAGTGTATGTGAATAAATATGCCGTACCATTATTATATACCTAATTAATGTATATTTTATTATCCTACTCATTATCTATTTCTGCAGGAAGTATATACAGGTTTGTTTGTGTACAAACATGATTTTTGTATGTTCTTTTATACCAATGTATGAAACATTCAAGATTAAAACAAATGACTCAAACAGGTAATATTTAGCAAGGAAATGTCTTGTTTGTAGTGAGTTTAATTACTTCTTTTTAAAATTAGTTTGAATTGTTGCAAATTTCATATATTTTTATCGTATTTAGACCCCTACCTATGTCTGAATGCCACTTTCTAGCCCCCACCAATACTTGTATATATATGAGTATATTATATATATACATGAGTATATATGATTTTATATATTTATTTAGCAAGGAAATGTCTTGTTTGTAGTGAGTTTAATTACTTCTTTTTAAAATTAGTTTGAATTGTTGCAAATTTCATATATTTTTATCGTATTTAGACCCCTACCTATGTCTGAATGCCACTTTCTAGCCCCCACCAATACTTGTATATATATGAGTATATTATATATATACATGAGTATATATGATTTTATATATTTTATATTTACCCGGTTAAGAGTATAGCAAATCATCCATTCTAATTTTCCTTCATTTTCCCACCGTCATTTAAGATTGTAACATCCGGAGTTTTATTGACATTTGAAGACAAAAGACTAAATTTATTGTTCCAGTTTTTTATGTGTATTTGGTTTTGAAAGTGTTTAAAAATCTCCTTCAAAAATCCTTGCACATATATTGTAATTACCTTGCCTAATTTACTGATTTTTTGAAAGAGTATACTATGTCATTATGTATTTTGCTTATTGTTTGTATGTAGAGTAAGAATTTATGTGTACTGAGTAATTAAACACATCTTATTTCTAATGGCTGTTTTGTTCATTATTCTAACAGGTAAAACATGGTGTTATAACGAAATAATTGTAATCTTAATTTTTTCATGATTTTAGTACTTATTTACTTGCTTAGATAATTACATTTTTTTAATTTTTAAAAGTTATTTATTTAATAACAACATACTTAGAAGAAGCATATCATTACAACACAATTGACATAGT
>NW_008358534.1:571789-617330 GCF_000622305.1 Nannospalax galili
CATTTTAAAGAACAGTGTTAACTGAAAGTGGTGAAAGAGACATCAATGATAACACTTCTTCAGAAGAGTTCCAATGGCTCTAAAATATTCTTAATTATTTGCTGGATTAGTTTACTAAATCAACACAACACCTGTACAAGAGTTCTCAATAAGCAACATTGCCTTTCATAGTTGTAACTAAAGTTGATGCCTGTAATGTATAGTTGCAAAGTAATATTCATACACCAATATAATACTCTCTACTGGGTGATTTATAAAATGTAGATTCCTGAATCTCTCCTGCAAACATATACTTTCCAGTATTTTGAAATATCTTAAATGCTTTATATCATGACACTTCTGGGATAATTCCAATGAACATTAAATTTTAACATTAATCTGGCATTTGTTTTTGAGCAAGGCCTTATAAAACCATTATTACTCTAGTAATACATCAATTTTCTTTATTTTTGGAAATAGGGTCTCCATATAGTGCCAGTTAACCTGAAACTCATAATGTAGACCATGCTAGCCTAGATCTCAGAGATATCTGCCTGCCTCTGCCTCCTGAGTACTGGATTAAAGACATACACCACCACACCTGGCTATATATAAATTTTCAATTAGCTTATATAATAACCTACTTTCTAAAATTTATTAAATTTTTTAGTCATTTGCCTTCTCTTCTCTGACTTGTTTTATAGTAAATTGTGTGGATACATTTTCCAATTTGAAGTTAATAACATGCCATTTTGACAATTTTATTCCTCTATCTACTGACAGTTTCTGTTTGGCAATGCAATTTTTCCTTTTTGACTTTGTCTTTGGTTTTGTTCAACAGGAATATAGCATGATAACTTAGAGTGGAAATGCTGTGTTCTGCATTTTGGAATTTTTATTTTATTTTTGAGAATTTCATACATGAGTATTTTATTTTTGCTCTTTCCATACTTCTCAGTTGTCCTCCAAATCCTCCCATGCCTCCCATTCTGCCCATTCCCTCTCGATTTTTGCCATATTTTTTATGGTTATTTTACATATACATGCACACACACGTGCATACATATATAAATAAAATAAAATAAATAGTATTCAATTATGTTAAAGTTTTTCTGATGTCTAAATTTTTATTCTCAGAGTTACATCTCTACTTACAGTATCTGTATATTTTATGAGGTTTCCTTTTTGATTACAAATATTAATATGTTAATCACAGTTCTTTTAAAACAAGAAAAATTTTCTGTGTATGCATTTGTATGTATGTGGTGTGTTTGTGTGTATGTGTATTACCACATTCAGTGTATATTGTAATATTTATTTGAATGTTGTAAGTTTTATATTAAGCAATTAGCATTATGAAAAATATGCTTTTAGTATGTGGAATTCAGTTTATCAGTGTAGAACTTATACTACATTTAATATTTCGTATAGTTGTCTATTCAAGAGTCTTCAGTTTCTCTTAGTGTGCTCATTTTTACATTGTCTGTTGACTATGTCATTCCCTAGATACTCTTCTTAAGGAAGCATCTGTCTGCAGCCTCTTTCAGCTATAATTCACTGTTATAAGGAAACGCTGATGATGTGATGGGCAAATGTGAAGGAGAGGGGCAATCTATATCTTCTAGTTGTAATGAAATTTAGACTTTATTCTTCAAGGGAAAAAAAGTCACATATTCCATGCTGCCTCTAACTCTCGGGGATGATTTTGAAGTTCTGATCCTCCTTTTTGCACATCCAGAGTACTATATTTTGGGGGTTACAGGGACATTACAAGCATGTGCAACTACATTCTGTTTTATGGAGTGTTGTGGATTGAACCAAGGGTTTCGCCCATGCTAAACAAGCACCCTAACATACTTTTCCTTCCTTTTCTTTGATCCTCATTCCTTGGCCATGCCAGTTACAATCTATTTCCTGAGATTCTGACTTTTCTTTCTTGATCAAGATTGCTTGATTTTGTTTGTTTGCTTGCTTCCCTTTGAGGCGAGACATTAAGATTGAAGAAAATTGATATAGAAATAAAATCTCTTTATATCAGGGAAAAATCACCGTCAAAATCATTTTACTCTAGATAGCTATTTTCAAAATGGAAGAGATGGATATATATCACAATTGTTATGCTTCAAACAAAAGAGATTTTTTTTTCCTCAGTAAGTTATCATAACAACTGAATGAAGTCCTTATAGTTAAATCTGGGTAAGTTTGGCAGAATCTCTAGTACTGAGTCCCCTAGAAGATTTTTTTTCTTTAATGCCAGCCAAAACTCAGGTGTTCAAAATTTGTCACAGTTACCATTTAATTATTCTTTAATTTTTTTGATAATTTCATACAATGTATTTTGATTATATTCAGAGCCTCTCTTCCATCTCTGCCCACACCTTATTCTTCTGTCTGACTTCATGTCCTTTATTAATATTTTTAAGGCCTATCTAGTCTACTTTGTGTCATCAAATGTTCTTAGGTGTATGTCTGTTGCCTGGAGCCTGTGCAATCTACCCAGTGTTACGCTCTTAAAAGAACAACAACAACAACAACAAAACTCCCTCTCCCTCTCCCAGCAGCTGTCCATTGCCAATAGTTCCTCACCTAGAATTGAGGTTTCTTAGCAACACTCCCCCATACTAGGATTCTGTCTGGCTTGAAGATTCATAGGTCCTGTGCATGCTGCGTTTAGCCATTCTTCCAGCTTATGAATTTGAGATACTGTTTTCCCAAGTAAGCAAATAGTGACTTTTCTTTAAATGCTCCTATCCTAGTAGTATTCTCAGTGACAGCTTGTCTTGAGATTTCATAGCTGTGATTTTGTCTGAACACCACGGATTTTAGATGTGTCTAGTATTTTCCTTGCTGCAAAAACAGGAGTGATGACTTCAACACCCTTCACATGTCAAATATGAATCTGAAGCACTGACACGTTTAAATTCTTTGCCACCAATATTTTCTCAAGCAAGTCATGCTTTGTCTTACAAGAATGATTATTTCTTAGATCTTCTCAGTATGATTTTCAAAGGAGATTTTGTTCTAAACATTAGTTAACTCATTTAATTTTCTTTGGTTTTAATTTGATACTTCTCATTGTTATGAGAATAAATTATTTTGACAAATTATTTTTGATATTTATGTGAGTTAATGTGCATTTTCGAAATAGAATCAACTTGGAAATGTATACAGAAATTACATACAGCTTAATTCATTTGTTGCTTGGATTCAGTGAAATGTGATCAATGATGCACAGCATTTGTATTGTAGAGTAACCTCACGTCGCATTACTATAGGCCAAGAATTGACTACACAAAGACCTTCGTGTCTTCTTTGTCCACTTTCTGGGAAAGTTTCATTAAGAAAGTACTTTTGATGAAAAACTAATACAGAAATTACATACAGCTTAATTCATTTGTTGCTTGGATTCAGTGAAATGTGATCAATGATGCACAGCATTTGTATTGTAGAGTAACCTCACGTCGCATTACTATAGGCCAAGAATTGACTACACAAAGACCTTCGTGTCTTCTTTGTCCACTTTCTGGGAAAGTTTCATTAAGAAAGTACTTTTGATGAAAAACTATATTAATCTTAGAGCTTTATTACTATGTAAAAATCAATAGAAATGTTATTTAATATAATTACTTCCAAGTACATTTAAAATTACCAAAACTGGGCATTAATCAAGTTGCCTAGATTTTCAGAGTAAATTTTGTTCAGAAAAATCTAACTTTAGTGTTTTTTGCATATCTCATCCTCTGTTAATGCCACCATAAAATTACTATTAATAGCGCTGAACATATTAGCAGGTACATGGTACAGAAGCATAAGTCATGGTTATTGGTGAAATATGTTTTTTAATCAGCCAGGTTAAAGTTTAATTTCTGAATTTTACATAGTATATAAACACACATATTTTAAATTATTGGACATAATTTCTTTCACATAGTCAATAGGCATTACACCATATATTTTTAGGATTAACAATATTAAAATTAAATATCTAATATTCTAAGTACATAGCAGATTAAAAATAAGTAATATTATAGACAATATTTGTAAAATGTCCTCTAAATGTTCTTTACCCTAAATCTGTAGCCTCTGAATATGATGGAGGCTCATTGTCATGGTTTTCATATTTTATATACCAGAGGTGACTTTAGGATCATTGCAATGGTCAACCTCAATTATTAACTTAATGAGGCATGGGATCCCCTGTGAGAAAGGTCTCTGAGCAATCCTGTGGGTTATTATCTTGATTACATTAGAGTTGATGGGCTTACTGCCTTGACTATATAAAATGTAAAAAGTGAACTGAGAACTAGTATTCATTACTCTCTCTCCTGATTGTGGATATGATGTGACCAGATATTTTAGCCCCTCCTTCCTTGCTTTTGCTGCTGTGATAGACATTACACTTGAACTGTGAACTAAAATAAAACTTTTTCCCTGTAAGTTGCTTTAACAGGGTACTGTATCATAGAAACATACAAAGAAACTAGAAAACTGATACAAGAAATTGAAAACTGTTATGGAAAAGTGGGCCCATTCCTATGTTTACATTCCCCTTTTGGCTTGGAACACATTTGCAGGAGGAATGTGAGAGAGTTTTAAAGTTAGGTCTAGAAATACCCTTGAACGCTGTCAACAGAGCTTAGTGGGCCATTCTCATGGGAGCTTGGAAAACAAGGAAAAATCAGAATGGAGACTGCAGAAAAGGATCATTGGAAAGAAAAGAGAATGATAGCAATCAAATTTTTAGAAAAAATATAGAAGAAAAATGCAGACTATCATTTATTTTATAGAAAAATAGTACCAAAATATGCATACATGTACATGAATTCCAGTGGATGGGAGTCAATGGTGAATGGCTCAGAAAAATAACGAATGTACATTTGAATAAAAAGAATAACTAGAACTCACCATATTATTTAAAAATAACATACAGATACACATTTAAGAAAATCACTGAACACAAGCTAGATAATTGCAAGTAGCAGTTTGGAAGTCAAAGTTCCAAGTGCATTGGTCAGACTATCTTGTGAGCCTCTACAATATTCTGATCTTTTAGCATTTTTACGTTTGATGAGATTTATAAGTTATTTGCAATAAATGCAATTTAGAAAAGTGATGGAATGTTACCACTGCAATGATTCTAAAGCCACCTGTGGTATATAAAATATGAAAACCATGACAATGAGACTCTACCATATTCACTGGTTACAGAATTAGGGTAAAAATCTTTTAGAGGGCATTTTACAAGTCTTGTCTATAATATCATTTATAATCTGTTGTATGTTTAGAATATAATATATTTAATTTTACTTAATGCTAATCCTAAAAATATGTAGTGTAATGTAGAAAACTGTATTAAATTGAGCAACAAGAACTATCTTCTTTAGGACAGGCATGGTGACTAATGCTTTTAATCCCAGAAGTACAAAGGCAGGGACAGGCAGATTTCGTGTTTCAAAAAAATTTTATTGAGCTTTTGTACATTTCATACAACAGTTCTTAATCAGATTCAAATGTCCTTCAGTGCAAGTTAAATCACTGGGGTCTAGTCAGTCTATCTAGAAATCTAGGTCAGCCTGGCTACATAGCTAGTTTCAGGACAGTGGGGTACCCTATCTCAACAAAACAAAACAAAACAAAACAAAATAAAACCAACCAAACAAAGAAAACTATCTCCTAAAATATCCTTATGCAAATAAAAAACTGAAACCTAATTAAGGCATTCTAACCTTCTACATTAAAGCTACAAAACTCAGAGAAAAAGGCAAAGAAAGAAAAATGGAAATCAGGATCTGGAAGAATACATATTTGTAAGATCATGCTTATTTTAAAATCATTCATATCTTGACACATCTCACTTTAAACAACAGCAAAATTTCTGCAAACAATTTGTAAAGGTGGTGATAAAATTTATATAGAAATATAATAGGGTTACAGTAATGAGACCAATTTCAAAAATAAACATAAGACCTGAAGACTGAAATTCCTGATTTTCATGTCTTATCAAACATTCAAAATGAGGCAGTGGACATTGATTCAAAGAATATTAAACAAGAGTAATGGAATAGAACGGAGTCTGATAATGTATTCATTTTTATCTTAATATTTTCATTTTTGTGTGTATGAGTGGATTGAATAAATGTAAGTGTACCCGTGTTGTGCAATGTTCACAGAGGTCAGAAGAAGGCGTTGGATTCCCTGGATCTGGAGTTACAGATGCTTGTTGGCAGCCATGTGGTAGTGAGAATCAAACCTGGGCCCGGGTTCTCTTCAAGAGCAGCCAGTGCTCTGAACTGCTAAGGCATCTCTCCAGCCCCTGAGATTATATTCATAAGCATTTAGTCCACTAATTTTTGAAGATTTCTATGCAATCTGAAAGTAGAATATTTTGAGCAACTGGAGCTAGAACAACTAGATAATCACGTGCAGATGCTGTAGTTATTGAACCTTCTGGAGGTTGGGGGGAGTCATATTTCTTAGGGTGTGTAGCCACTAATAAAGTGACATGCACCTGAGTGGATGGCTCCATATCCGTGTATGTGTGGCTAACAGGACTAGTTGGACTTAATTGGGTTTAAAACAAAGGCAAGTTTTTAAATGAAAGCAGAGTTAAGGGAAAAGAATGATAAGCAATAAAGTAGAAGACAATTTCAATACATATACCTATAATATTTTTTTTGTCTTTTTGAGACTGGGTCTTCCTGTAGCTCCAGCTGGCCTGGAACTCACTATGTAGACCAGGCTGGCCTTGAATTCACAGAGATCCACCTGCCTCTACCTCCTGAGTGCTGGGAGAAAAGACGTGTGCAACATATACCTATAATTTTAATGGATAAACTGTTTTTCAAGTCACAAATAAAAAATACTAAGTCATACAAAATAAAGCAGGGAAGTTTGAGCAAACATTTCTGGGGAAAGCTATTCAAATTGGAAATAAACTCATGAAAAATTTCTCAGAATCATTAGTCATCAGAGAATTCAAATTAAAATCATAATAAGATACCACTTTACTCCCACTAGAATGGCTAAAATTAAAGGAAGATTGACAACTTCAGATTTGGGAAGAATGTGAAACATCTACTTCTTGAATACACTGCTTCTGTGAAACAGAATTGTTAAGTCACTTCCAAACACTGCTGCACATTCTCTATAAAGTTAAATATGAACTTTTCCTATGGTCCTGGAATTTATCACAGTAGCTCTCTAAGCAAACAGACTACATCTAACCTACTATCAGAATATTTTTTCAAAGTATCAGTGATGGGAGTTTCATACACAATATTAAACACCTAAAGTAAAACAAATGCCAAAATATTTTTTGCCTTTCCAAAATATAAAAATTTACTACATAAAAATAAATTCACAAGGTAAAGTACATTATTGGTAACAATTTATCAGATACTCTTGTTCTCATTGATGGCCTTGACTGCGGAAAACATATTGTTTTCTTTTTTATTCGATGTATATTTTATTGATTTTTTAATCATATTTAAGCCCCTCCACTATCTGCATCCCCCTAATAGTCTTCCTACAAGATTTCATACATTCTGTCTATTATATAAATATTCTATGTAATTTTATAACATTAAAATCTTGATTAAATTATTATGAATCAAAACAAGTATTTGTGGTAGGCAGGAGTTATCAGAAATGGACATTAGGAAATAATATAGTGGGAAATATTTTATCTTAATTCATAATTTATAACAAGGTTGTATGAAGTTGGGCTAGAGTTAGCTTTTGTTATTATTTATTTAATAATAACATAATTAGAAGAACCATTTAATTACAATAGCATTGACATATTCAATAACAATTTCCAGATCTAAGCTGCATCTCTTTCAAAATTGGCTGTAAATTTTTAGGTTTAAGTTGAATTAATACAGTTATACAATATTGTACTCAGCATAAACACTATAAGACATAAAATCAAATGAGGTTTTAACCTCTAAAAAAAATCTCCATTTCATTATAAAATATACTGTTTCATACAGAACAAATCATTTTCAATGAACTAATGCTTAGATGTTTGCACATGTGTCTCTAATCTCTATATATCTGATTATTACTAGTAACAGTCAGTTACTTTCTGTGATCCTTGGCACCTGAGCATGGATATAAAGTCATCAGGTAGATTTCAATGGTACTATTTTTCTTATCTACTAATTAACATGAAGCAAATTATTATGCTTCTTCCTTAAATATAACTCATGTTTTTATTTATTGATTTGTGTGCGTGCGTGTATTTCATACAGAACATACCAAACAATCTTACTCATTTATATATCCACATACCAAGTACCACCCTCCCATAACCCCTTTCCCTACTGGAGCCCGTATACCCTGCCATCCCTCTTACTGTCCATTGTGTTGTCTGTGCCCCCAGCCGTTCCCCAGTGCTTGTCCATCCGCTGAATCTAGTCAGCCTATCTAGAGTTCATTGTTTTGGGAGATCAGCTCTTCCTCATCTAGCAGCAAGCAGTTGCCAATATTCCTTTAGATAAGACTGGGGGCTGCTGCTGGAGAGACAGCTCAGCGGTTAAGAGCACTGACTGCTCTTGCAGAGGACCCGGATGCTATTCCCAGCACCCACATGGCGGCTATGAACCGTCCTTAACTCCAGTTCCAGGGGAATCCAAAGCCCTCTTCTGACCTCCGCAGCATTGCACGGCACGGGTGTACTCAGATACACACAGGCAGTACACTCATACACATAAAATAAAAATAATAAAATATATATTGAAAAAAAAGATGGGGGTCTGCTGTTATATCTTTTGGGCCACTCTGGCCAATAACTCAAAGGAAGGTATCTCCTGTATGGCATTGTTTCTTGTTATGTAGCTTTTAGCTATGCATATGGACTCTTAAAAATTATATTGACCTCTTAAATCTTTGGTTATACTTTCCTTTTGGGTGTTTATGTCCCTACAATTTGCCCAGATAAACCAATTAATTTTCACTCTTAAGGTTGTTTGAGGATCTGTTCCTCAGGGGGCACATGGGCTTGGGAGGAGCACCTGGCTCCTTATTTTAACAGTTTCTGTCTATGTGAAGATAAGTCAAAGGTCCTACTCAAACATGGCTGGCTTCACTTGGAAGCATGGAGGAAATGTTTTCTCTGTGTTGACCCTATTCTTTGTAGACTGGACACTGGTTCAAGTCCATCTGGTGGGGGTCTTCATGGCCTCCTTGATCAAGAGGACAGGTGACTTAGCATAGTTACAAGATATTTTGAGAGATGCTCCATAGTTCCCTGGAACTTAGTTGACCTTGGAGAGCAAGGAACAAAAACGGTCCTTTCAGTCCCTCTGACAAAATTAGTAGAGGCCTCAAGTAGAGGCTGTTTAACATCCAAGAAGTTTAGTTCTACCAGTCTGGTACTTTTAATTACCATGTGCTATATAGATAAAACTTGGGCAAAGACCAAAGGTTCTCAGATAAACCTTGACTAGACATATATTATGTTACATTGAAAGGCAAGGAGCAAAGATATGCACATTCTGAAAAGTCAAGTGTTTGCATGTCTTTGGTTCTTGCCTTTCAATGTCATCTCATCAGCAATTTGAAGTAGGCAACTGGGTGGGTAGTATTTTCATCTTGGAACTGAAAATTTCTAAATATGACTGCTGTGTTTTTCATAAAGCTGGTTTACAGCGTTAGACTGTATAAAACTGCAAGCTGTCTATTGAACTGTCACTTAAATCCTGTGATAATGAATACAAAGGGACTGTTTACCAATCCAGATTTTTCAATGTGTTATAATTTTCCTGAATTAGATACACAAATGATATCTGTTTTTAGTTCTTCCATAGTTTATTGTGGAACAAGCATTCAAGTATTTTTAAACTAAGCCTATGCTTTGTTCAAGAAAAAATCCTTGCTACTGTATTTTATGGTTATAATTCAATCCTTTTTATACTGAGGTCCATTTGTACAGGAATTTTGACACTTTTAAGTTGATCATAATTTTATATAATGTTCTTTCTCTTTGCTTTTCCAAGTTTATTTTTACTCTTTATTTATTTAAAAACAATATTCTTCCTCAAAACTGTTGTTGAAAACATCATCTTTATAACATATTGTATTATTTGTGGGTGTGTTTAAAATAAATGTACTATATCCCAAAGAGGAAATTAAATGCTTCAAAATAGTACTTTTAATTATACTTATGTCAGGAAGAAGCACATATGATTGTATTGCTTTCCTAGTATTGGCTTGATTTTATTTGGAACAGGACATTTTCATCAAGTGATTGTATATTACTATTCACTTCAAGTTCAGACTTTTTCCACCCACAGTCTACTATCTTCAAATAAAAGGCTTGCTTTCCAAAAATAAGTACAGACTTAAACTAACCTATATCTGTAATCATCCTTATTCAAAACAAATGAAAAAACAGCATGGTTCATCAAAATATTCAATGACTTTCATATTTTGTATTTCAGATAGAAGGTTTTGGCTTACTTTTGAGGCAGATGATTCATAAATTATATGTGGAATTAGAGTTCATTCACCTCTTTTGCATCCTGTACACATGTCTTAAATGACATAATTCAACTTACTGTCTATATGGTCATTTTGAAAACTTGGAAGCCATCAATATTTATTGACATGACTTACTGTGGCTTTATATTGTGTACAAAAAGTAAAGCAAACCCAAATATGTATGGCTATTTATTTATCCAAATGTTTATTTCCTTGCCAATGGTTTCTTCTAGTAATGGATAATTATGGTTTCAATGTATGTTTGTGTTAATTTCTAAGGCTGAGACAAAATACTCAACATTTGAAAAAAAAAAAAGCCTGTATTTTGACTCACATTTACAGAGGATTCATTCAATGGTCATTTTTTGGCATTGAAATTAAATAGAATTTAGTGGTACAGGGTGCTGGTGGTGCCAAAGGAAAGCAGAGAGAAATGAACAAGATAGATCCAAGACAAAATGCACATTTCCAAGAAATGTCAGAAGAATCTACCTCCTCCAATTAAGCCCCACTTCCTAGCAGTCTATTTAGAATGAACTTAGCACTGAATTAACACATTACTGAAGTCCGTAACCTCTTGATACAATTATTTCTCACTGACTAAATTCACCATCTTGAAAGAAGCCTTCAATTTATGAGGTTTTTGCAGGATACTGCCTATATACACAATAGTGTGCTAATGTTTAAGAGTACGTAATTCTGAAGTTTTCAGATCTAGTCTAGAATCTATCCTCAGTCATTTGTTAGTTATATGGCATTACATAAATCATATAAGTTTTCTGAGTCTCAGTCATGGAGAGAACAGAGTAAGTGAAATGTAAGTAAGGCTTAAATGAGACAATAAAGTTCTGGGTCATGATAAGTGTTCAATAGCTTCATTTTTATTAAACTCACTCACTAATTAATTACCCCTTCTAGGATAGATATAATTGTTTACTTACAGTTTCCTCACTGACCACAATATCTGAAGCATTTTAAGTACTCAATTGTCAAATCAACACATGTATTATATGTTACAGACTATATCTGTTTTGAAATAGCCTATGTGTTATAGGAAATTTCAAGAACATAAATGGTTAGGACATACTTAAATGTACAAAAATTCAATAAAAATGCATATTACAGAAAATAACTCAAATGTTCTTATCATCTGTCTGCAATCACCTACTCATAGTCAGTTCTAGTTCGTGTAGAATTCTTTATACTTGCCATCTTTCCCAAAGCAAATTGAGTTCATTTTTCATCTCTTCCACAGAAGACCTCTGCTGGCCTTCGACAGTTGGCATACTCAAGAAATACAAAAGCAAAAAGGAAGGCAGACCTACTGCTATGATCACAGAATGCACTTCCAAAACTTAAGAGAAAATATGGATTTTTCAGCTGCTGGTGTTGTGCCTGAATATAAATACCTGAGGCATGATCAGGAAACGAGGGACATGCAATTAGAGTTGACTCTGAAAATGACACATATGGAACAATGGCCACTATTTTTCTGTTTAGGGTAGAAAATAATTTTCTATCTGCTTCCATTGCATTTTAATATACAGAATATGGAATATTCAAAGCAAGATGAGGACTAGGTGAATTTAAAGGAATTTATAGTACATGAAGCTGCTATTCCCCATTCACATGGGAGTCCAGACAGAGGACAAAGAGTGTAGTGGGTATCAGCTATTTCATATAAAATTAATGTTTTAAATTAATTATGACAATAATTACACCCCAAATTATCTCTTTTTCAAGAACTGCATGTTTCTGTTGTTTAGATTGTTCAATTTCCACCACTTATACTCCTAGTGAATAAATTTCATTAGCTGTATTGATGAGATGTAGGGAATAGCACAATTCATAGCAGTGATATTATACTAATTACAGTCAGCGTTCTTTCTGTTCCGTATTCTGTAATGTCTACCTTCTTGAAAAGAGAGTAAAGTGGCAATGGCAATAGTAACTCTATAATGTTCTGAGGAGAGCTTTGAAATTATTTCATATTATAATAGCATATTTCCTTAAAGGTTATTTGAACTTGCCTTGCGTTGTATAACGGAAGGGCAGTGTAATTTTTGTTGTGGCAGGATACATTGATTTGGAGTGGCGAGTTCGTCTGAGATTATTACAAACAGAAATAGTGAGGGCATATTTTGCTTTTATTGGCAAGATATTTAAGATGCCAACAGGCATACCCTACCAGCACTGAAAAAGAGAACAATTTATAACGTCAGCATGATGTTAAGGTGCTTAACTAGGATTCATTTTTGAGACATTCATATTCCTATTAATATTAATCCGATTATTTACTTATTTATTCAATAAAAAGTTATTGCCAATCTAATGTTACTTGATTTGGTAAAAAGTAGTGAGGATAAGTATATGAACAAACAGCACTTCTTAGTGTAAAGAGCACAGACTAAGTGACTAGGCATATACATACAGGAAACTACAGTAGTTTAACACACAAGAAGACTAAGCTGCCATTACTGGGTGGTAATTTGGAAATAATCATATCCATCAGCAACTGAATATGTAACATCTACCTAGATTAATTTTGGAGATTAAAACTGCTCCACATAAGTGGAAATAAAAATATAATTTGTTAATTCTTGGCATTTTTTTATTTTTAGAAGAAGCATTTCATTACAGCTTGAAGGTACTCAATAACAATTTCCAGTGCAAAGATATATCTCTTTCAAAAGTGGCTATAAAATTTTTAGGTTCACAGTTGAATTAGTAAAGTTATACAATACTGAACTCGGTATAAACCCTGTAAGACATAAAATTGAATTAGTTTTTAACTTTTAAAAAAGATCTCCATTTTGTTTTAAAATACAGTATTTCTTACAGAAAGACTCATTGTTTTTGTTAATAACGCTTAGATATCGGCACATGTGTCTCTAATCTGTGTGTTTCTGATTATTACTAGTCATGGTCGGTTGTACTCGGATCCATGGCACCTGTGTGTAGGTATAAAGTCATTGGGTAGATTTCAATGGTAATGTTTACCACCATTACTACTTAACATGACAAAAATTTTTATGCTTCCTCCTCAAATATGCCTCTTTTTTAAAAATTTGTTGATTTTTTTGTGTGTCCTCAAATGGCCTTAAGATTAAAAATAAATTGGTTTATCTGGGCCAACTGTATGGCCTTAAACACCCAAAAAGGAAAGTATAACCAAAGATTAAAGGGGCCAATATAAATTTTTAAGTGTCTATATGTTTAGCTAAAGGCTACCTAACAAGCAACAATGCCAGATAGGAGATACCTTATTTGAGTTGTTGACCAGGGTGGCCCAAGGGACTCCCAGATAGTAACCCAGCATAGAACTTGGAAAATGAACAGCAGACCTCAATCTTAGCTAAAGGAATATTGACAACTGATCGCTGCTAGACGAGCAACAGCTGACCTTCCTAAAACAAAGGCCTCCAGATAGGCTGACTAGATTCGCTGGATGGACAAGTAGTGGGAAACGGCTGGGGTGCTGACACCACAGCAGACAGTAGCAGGGAAGAGTAAAGCAGCTCTAGTGGGGGGATGGAGGCTCTGGGAGGGTGCCATCTGGGAAGTGGGTGTATAGATGAACAAGATTGTTTGGGATCTTCTCTGCGATATACACACACACAAAAAAATTATTGGTATTTTATGGATTTTTTCAAAAGTATTATGTCACTAGACATTCTCAGTAAGTCCATAAAATCTGTACAAGTTCGTTTCCCCCATCCTTCTGGTTCTTTGTTAAACCAAACTCCTTCAGCTGTCCAGAAATTCTTACAGCCACTTCTCTCAATTTCTTTGTTTTCTCTTGACCATCAAGCCATTAACACCTCTTTTACTCAAACATGTCATTTTGTCCTTCCTTTTGTCATTTCTTTATTTAGCTCTTGTATCTCATGTATTCTGCCATACATGTTAATTCATATCCAGCCAAGCAGTTGTAGCCAAATGGTCTTCGATTCAGTCAGCCTACCTAGAGAACATAATTAAGGCATACGTTTTACTCAAACATGTCATTTTGTCCTTCCTTTTGTCATTTATTTAGCTCTTGTATCTCATGTATTCTGCCATACATGTTAATTCTTATCCAGCCAAGCAGTTGTAGCCAAATGGTCTTCGGTTCAGTCAGCCTACCTAGAGAACATAATTAAGGCATACTCTCCCTCACCCAGCAGTAATCAGTCTCCAATAGTTGTCAGTCCAGTACCAAACCACCACCATTTCTCTCACAACACTCTGGGCCTTTGTCTTACAGAGTTGGCATGGGTCTTGTGCTTGATGCCACCATTGCCACAAGTTTACACGTGCAATTTTCCAGTGGCTTGAAAGCCTTCATTTACCTATGTTCATGGACCAACCCTGGCTCTTACAATCCTTCTGCCCCCCTCTTCCATAATGGTCCCTGAGTTATGGGTGGGTAAATTTTAATATAGGAGTTCTATCCAGGGAAATACACTCTGCAGTCTCTTCTTCTTTAAAACTTGGCCAGTTGTGGCCTTCTCTGTACATCACATTTTGTTGCATAATCAGATGTCACTGGTGAGAATTGAGTAGTGCATTGATTTTCTCTCTAGTCCTCATTCCACTATGAGCCTTAGGTGTAGGGGTTCAATTGTAGATGTTTCATCTAGGACTGGGTTTCTCTCAGATCATTATATATATTTTTTTTTTCTGTGTCTGACCAGTTATGGAAATCTGAAGTAGCCTCCATATAGTACCCTTCTATTGGAAAAAGAAACTTCTTTGAAAAGTAGTGTACAGTATGGTTGTCTGTAAACAAAACAATCCATAATCAGCATATGATAAATTTTATTTGTCTAGAGATATGGAAGAGATAGGGTTTTCTTTATTATCAATGACCTCTCCAGCCATGTGTATTGGACTGTGTTTACAGTGCCACTCATGAGTTCACCCCCATTGAGAGGCCTTTAAGTTCACTTAGATGACTGTGGATTACCCCTCAGATAACAGTGCCGCTACTGCACCTATAGAGGTATTTTGCTCTGCCAGTTGTTATGGTTAGGCCTGGGTTTGGTCATTAATTGATTTTCTCCCTTAGTTCAGATATTCCATTCTAGAATTATGAGAGCTAAACTTCAGGTAGAAGGTTCTAGGTTAGTTCCTGCTACTCACCATACTACAAAGAAGATTATTTTGCAACAGACTGAGACTACTACAGACTTATACAGAGAATAAGTGTCTGTGAAATGTCCAACCCTAACTGACACATCTATGACAGAACCTCTACTCTGAATGCTCACAGAACATAGTGAACAAGGGTTAGAGAGAATACTAATGCATAGCTCAACTCTTATCAGAAAAGCTCCATCAAGCAACAAAGGGCAATTAACACACAGCCAAAAATGGCTAAAGCATAGAAAACAAGAGTCGGCAAGAGTATGGGTCCCTGGACCAGACACCTAGCATACAGAAGCTGTGGTTCAGAGGCAGCCCCAGACCCCCTTAAGCTAGAAGCAGAACTCAGTAATGTGTCAGAGTCTCCTACATGATTCTAGTGTTGAAGGCTTAAGGGGGTCATGGAGAGAATCTGAGACTTTACACCCTGAGAGGCCAGAAGAGCCTATTCATGACATTACAGCCTCAGTTCCAGTAGAAACCCCAGGATTTTGGAGATGCCAGGACCATGGGATAACCACCAATGGCAACATCAGGTCTGGAGTGGAGGTGGCCTGAGCCTACCAAACAAGCTGTGTGTGCTGTGGATAGCAGACCCAGAGAAGTGGATCTGGCCAAGCCCTTTGAAGCCCAAAAGATTTTGAGCAAATTCCAGATGTTGAGCCTAAAGTTATTTTGCTGGACTTTGGTTTTTCTTAAATGTGCCCAGTTTTTCCCTGTTCAAATAAAGCAGTACTTATTTGTTTTGAATTTTACAGCAGCTCACAACTAAAAGACTTTTAAACACATGTTGAACTTTCATTGTTTTAATTTTTTTAATGTGTATGATTGTATTGCCTGCAGGTATGTAAGTGCACCCATTTCACGCAGTGTCCACAGAAGTCAAAAGAGGGCATCAGATCCCTTAGAACCGAAGTTATGGACAACTTTTAACTTCCATGTGGGTGCTGGTAATCAAATCTAGGACCTCTGCAGTCAATGCTCTTATCCACTGAGCGATCTCTCCAGCCTGAGACTTTGAACTTTTAAAGTCTTTGGATATTATAAAGACTCTAGGACTTTTTGAAGTTTTACTGTTTTATATTGTGATATTAATATTAACATCATAGTTTGGGGATAATAAATTCAAAGTTTGTGGTTTCATGGTGATATGCTTGTGTGTCAAGTTGACAAGGGGTCAATTGTGCTGAACAGCTTTAGTTTTCAACTTGACACACCTGGGTTGAGGGAAACTCAATTGGGGTATTGCCTCCAATGTACTGGCCTGTATCCATGACATTGGGACATTTTCTTGATTGTTGAGCAATGTTGGAGTGAGTGCCCAGCCCACTGTGGGTGGTGCCACCCCTGGGAATTGGTACTGTATTGTATAAGAAACCAAATTGAGCCAGGACCAGGGGAGCAAGCCAGTAAGCTACAATCCTCTATGACCTGTGCACCAGCTCCTGCCTCAGGATTCCTGCCCTGAATTCCTACCTTGGGCTCCCTTAGAGTTGAACTGTGACCAGGGTTATGTAACCCAAATAAACCTCTTCCCCCCCAAGTTGGTATCTGTAGGAATGTCTTGTCACAACAATAGAGAAACTAAGATAGGATATGACATTGATGTCCCAATTAGGGGTAAGCATGATGCAGCATCTTATTCTCTGCATGTTGACCAGTTGTGGGTCTCTTTGTTAATCTCTATCTTCTTCTAAAATACTTTTTTTTGTGATGAGCAATTACAGGTGCACCAATGTATGGATACAATGGTAAGTCACTATAATTTGTTTAATACTTGGTCAGTTAAGCAGAATAGCAGTATGTTCTCCTTACAGCCTGTGATTGTATAGCCACAGGTTCTTGGCCCTAATATTGGTGCTGTGTATGAGTTCCTTATTGTAAAGTGTGCCTTAAATTCAATCAGAAAGTAATTGGTTACTCCATAACATTCATGCCACTTTTGTGACAATGGGCATATCTTGCCAGGCCACTTCTATTGTAGCTCACAGAATTCACAGTTCAGTAAGATGACTTTCTCCTCTAGGAACATGTGTCACACTGTCTAATACTATGAAAGCTAGCCAGCATTATGAAGTTTTGAGGTGAAAAACAGCTTGACTTCTCCTTGTTTATTTTACAACTCACATACGTAGTGTCTTGAGCAATAGAAAATTACAGATCAGTTCTTGTGGGGACCCGAAAGTAAGGCAATAGCCAGTACTTTTTGAGGGTTTGTGGGTTCCCTGTTCAACAACTTCGAAACAGCATGTCCATTAGTGACATTGGACATTTTATTTGTTAGCTTGTGGTATTTGGTAGGGACATTGCCCCACCATGATAGGGTAACCTCATTTAACCTCTTTTTATATATGTACATGAATATACTCTAAGAAACTTCCACAGTAGTAGGTTTCCTTCTGAAATTTTAAAAAGACTTTTAGTATTAATTATCCCTACCTATACTTTCTCCTTTATTCTGCATTCCATCCCTCACCCAATTTCCTTCTTGCGGAGGACCAGAGGTAGGTTCAGAACACTACACTGAGACATGTATAATGGCCTATAACTCCAACTATAAGGGATCTACTGCTCTTTTCTGCCCTCTGTACATACTGTACTCATATGCTAAAATCCACAAATAGACATAATTAGAAACTAAAAATTCTAGTCTAGAAACACATTACCCTGAATGTTCTCAAACTTATCTAATTGTTTATCAGTATATCCATTGATTAATGCATATCACAACCTTCTGATAACGACATGGAGACTCATTGTTGGTCAACATGCAGAGTAAGAGCACCAGATAAAATGGAATGATCAGCCCTAAATGAAATATTTGTATCACTACCCTTTCTCCAAGGTTCAGGAACTATCAGTGAACTGGAGGCAGAAAGACGGTAAGAGCCAGAGGCTGGAGGTAACTACCAGGAAACAATGTTTTGTGGAAATCATTGAGTAATGGAACAGAAGAACTCACAGTAGTTGTGTCAGTATGCACAAGATATGCATAAGTTGAAGCCAGACAAAAGCTTGGCATGAAGTGTGAAAGCGGGCATGAAGTCTCATGCCTACAAGAGGAACTAATGACAATGATAGTGGTTAGGACAGTCAGTTTCTTAGGGATATGAAAACTGGTAGGTCAACCAAACTCCAGGGGATGGGCCCACATTAAACAGTACTGGGGAAACACGAATGAGACTGAATAAGGATACAAAAACAAAGAGGACATGGCTTTGGGGTGATAGAAAGGTGGAAATGGATTTGGAAGGAGATGGGGGAGGGGTGAATATGATTAAACTACTTTGTATGGAATTCTCAAACAATTAATAAATACATGATGTAAGCAGTCACACTTCCTACCTAAAATTAGGATTAGGAATTAAATATTTTATTATTGAAATTTGACTATTTTAATGAAACTGATTTTATTATCAATGCATTACTTTTCTATGACTGTATAACAAATCACTAGAACATTACTGGCTGAACACATGTGTATATTACTATAAAATTTGGGGGCAGGGCTTTTAGAAATCCACCAGTGGCTTGTGTAGCATTTCTCAGGGTTTCACTATGTCACAACCAAGATGTCAGCTGAACTAAATGACCTATCTAGGCACTCAAATGGTGAAAATACCTACTTCTATGCTGTCCTAGTTTGTTTCTCTATTGCTGTGACAAATCACTCTGACCACTATCAACTTGGGAGGAAAGGATTTATTTGGCTTACATATCCCAGGTCGCAGTTCATTCAGGATCCCAAGGTAGGAACTCAGGGCAGGAACCTGGAGGCAGGAGCTGGAACACAGGCCATGGAGGAATGCTGCTTACTGGCTTGCTCCCCTGGCTCCTGGTCAGCCTGCTTTCTTATGCGACACAGGCCCACCTGCTCAGGGGTAGCACCACCCACAGTGGGTTGGGCCCTCCCATATCACTCATCAAGAAGATGCCCACAGGCATGGCCACAGGCTCCTCTCATAGAGGAAATTCCCAAATTGAGGCTCCCTCAACCCAGGTGTGTCTAGTTGACACACTAAAGCTCTCCAGCACACACGCTCAGGCACGTTGTTAAAAGAACTGATTACTTAAACTTCAGAATTGTGTGTGTTGGCATTTTATGAAGTATTCAATGGAAGCTCTTTAACAATTTGAGGTCATATTTACCTGCAATGATTTCCTCACAGTTCCTAGTGACTGTTCACATTTGTTTCAAAGATATGATGATTAACTTAACATTTCTTTTTTAGTCAATCGACATAATAATGGAAATATGAATAGAAATAATTTTATTTTGTGTGACATAACATAGTGTGTGACAGAAAAATATTAAATATATAATTAAATTGATTGGTGATTTCAAAATAAATTGTGCTATTCTTATTGATTATATAATCAATAACTAAAAGTTTCCAAGACTATAAACATGAAATTATTTTTCCCTCTTTTTCATGTTAGTTTCAGTTCAAGTAAACTGTTTCATGTGTTTTCATTCTGGCATCTATTTTACAATGAGCAGATACTATGTAAGATATGCCTGTCTCTAGTCAAAGGAAAAAACAAGTGGGTTAGCAGATACTCAAAATGTCTTTCAGTATTTTGCTGTACAGTGACATATATCAACTTGTCTTCCATTTCATGGAAAATGCAAGTGTTATTACTAAGTCTAATGTCAGTGTGACAGAAAACTATATCACTAGTACAGGTAGGTACTAGAGGTCATATTGTACAAGATATGATATATGTGATGTGTGCTTAGGAATATTTGCAAATATATGCTATATTTTAATGAAGTATACAGACAATTGAATAAAATTAGAACAATATGTTATCAATAAAGTTGTGTGCAAATAATATTCCAACATACAAACTCATTTGGTTGATCAAAAAATCTGAAGATATATCAAAGTTGTATTTGATTAAATAATAATCTTAATTCATATTATTTTTAAGTAAAATAGGTGATATATCTAATGGCATCTTAGAGTGCTCTAATGTTTCTCTGGTGCTAAATATTAAAATATTAATTTCATAATATGATATCAACAGGATTAATTGAGTCTCTCAGATATCACACATTTACCAATTTTCAAAGTGGAAAGACATGAAAAGAAACATGTGACTACCCTTGGGCAATGAATTGAGTAAGTAGTGGGAAACTCATTCTGCGAGAGATGTAATATAAATTTCTATGTGAGACATTTACTAATGTTCTAATTGTTTTGAGTTCAAACTAATAGGGTCTTGCTGCTTTTCATGTATGATCAGGCATGTGGATAAGCTATAATATAGGATGAGGGGCGGTATAAAGAGATAGGAAAAATTCCTGCCTTGTAGTGAAAACATAAGAATTTGGACCAATCAATTGATGCTTCCTATATAAGAGTTTTGAGGACAGTGTCTAACAGACCACTCTTTCACACAATTTTGGTAAGCATACAAACCCTATGTATGCATTATTAAAGTATATGCTTTTTGAGACAGGGTGTCCTTGTAGTCACAGCTGGCCTGAAACTCATTCTGTAGACCAGGCTCGTCTTACACCAGCCTCTCTGCCTTTTGACTGCTGGGATTAAAGGCATACATCACCACATTCAGCTAAGCTATATATTTTGACTAGGTAGAAATGGAATGTGAACTGAATTTGTGAACTTTTGACACAGATTCCTACTGTATAGCCCATGGTTGCAGTGAACTCACAATCTTCCTGCCTGAGCTTCCCGAAGCACTGGAAATACAGGCATGAACCACTGCATCCTGCTAAAATTTGATAATTCAGCAGCATTCTAAGTCATACAATTGTAGGTTCAAAAAACATACTTTAAGAAATAAGATTTCCTTTGACCCTTGTTAGAGAAGAGGCTAGATGAAAGGAGAGGTGGATACAAACATCTGTATACTCATATTCACTTCCCTTCACTTTCTGAATGTACTCTGCAACTACAGATTATGATCTACCACATATCTATGAAGAGTGGCCCATGGTCACACATCCCAGGATCAATATGAAATAGCCCAACATATTCATAAATGACAGTATCCTACAGAATTATCAAAAATATTGACATCCCTGCACTTCTTTATATAACATTTAAATATTGCTATGGAATGATTCCTAAGGCAGTTAGCCCCAAAGTGTGAGTTAGGCAATAGTTAAAGTACTAAATTATCATATTAGAAATCTGTGAACTCCGTGACTTTGCAAATTTCCTTTGCTATAGTTGGGTGAAAAAAGAGATTTTAGAAACAGCAAAAGAAAAATAAAATAAGCTCAAACTGAAGCAGTATCAACCAGTTGCGAACTGAAAGCAGCATAACATTGGTCCTGAAGTGGAAAAAGCTGATGGAGAGTAAGGCAAAGAGAAACAGGACAGGAAGTAGGTAATAAAGAAGATGGATACAGAATCCAAGTGTATTCTGATCTAAGTAAACAACTGAGCCCAATTTTGTGAAGATTTCTCTGTCCTAAGGAATATGTGTCATGGTTTGGATGATAGTGTGTGTCTGACACCAAATAGTACTATGAGATAAAGACTGCTACTCTTAAATTCCCTAAATTAGGGACTTGCTCACCAAAAAGATATTTCCGATTCTAATTCATGAAATGGATGCCTTGGCAGCAGTGTTTAGTAACTGAAGAAAATAAGACACATACTAGAAATTAAGACCGATCTTGGTTTCTATTCATGAAGCCCCATTGCCTATGGCTTAATACTAAAAGAAAGAGAATAAGAAATCTCTAACTCTGCTTTGTGTCTATGGCCACTGGAATGGCCACTTGTCTTTGGGGGTTATAATATTCATAAAATGCAGTAAATATCACATGTGATATTTTGCTTAAATATATGTCACAGAGCTAAAAATGGAAAAAATAAGTTGTGACAAGTTGATGTAAAACCTATCATTTTAATATATTCAGTTTGACACATTTCCATAAAAGCAAGCTGTTCATAACTACGGATTTATTGCTCAGGTTTCAATGTTGTGTATCACGAAATCTGCTGCACACAACTCAAGAATAAGAAGGAAGCTGATCATCATTAGGTAGTGAGATTGCAGATCAAATTTGCAATTTCCATAAGGGACAGGAAGAAAGGGTGGAGATGAGTGTCTACTAATTCCAAAACAGCATGAGCTGATGTTGCCAATGATGAATTCCTTGCTTGCCAAAGGCGTTAGACAAAGTACTTCTCCTTAGAACTAAATTGAAAACGATGGATATGTATTTTCAATGCTAATGTTCAAAGCTCATAACTCTTAAACTGTTTGCAAAAGGAGTGTTCAGTGAACTTCTACCTATGATTTCACATTTATTTGTATGTTTATTTTTTGTCTTTGATTTTCTTCACTACAATTAAGCTTATTTAACAATCAATTCCTAAGAAAAACTATTTATCAGGATAATTATTACTCTGATTTTGAATATCTATGATTGTTCATAAAGGCAGTTAGAAATGTAATAATTTTCTGGTTAACTCAGAGGAATAATGTCATGCTAGAAAATAAAACCAGAAAAACAAGAGGAGGATCAACATTTTAAAATGGTTAACTTAATTAATTTTTTGTGAATTTCATAAAATATATTTTGATCATATTTAGATCCCCACCCATTTCTTCTATCTTCACTCTCCCCTGAACTCCTCTTAAAAGCCCCCACAAATTTTCAGTACTGTAATATATATATAGTATGCACACACACACACACACACACACACACACACAATATAGAGTTAGGTTTGTGTTCCCAAATGGTCTTTGGTGTGGGTTTGTTCACTGGAGCCTGGTCACCCTACTAAGAGTCTCACTCTTGAATGAGATTGAATCTCCCCTTGCCAGCAGTCACTGGTTGACAGTAACTCCTCAGATGGTGTTGGGGTTTCTTACACACTTTTCAAAGTCAATGTTGGCGCTTTGTCTGACAGGAGCTTACATAGGCCTTGTCCATGGTGTTTTCATTGCTGGGAGTTCACATGAGTAACTAATCAGCTGTCTGGAAGCCCTGTTTGTTGTGTTCAACCACCTATGGCTTTTCCCGTCTTTCGCCTGCACTTCTGCACTGATCACTGAGCTTTGGGTGACAGAAGTTTGATGTAGGTGCCTTATTCACGAATAAGAAATTTATAGCTTATTATTCTCTGAATTTTCACCGACTGTGGTTCTCTGTCTTAAACACTATCTTCCATATAAAGCATTTTCTCTGCTGACCATTGGAATATGTATTAATATATGAATAGAGCAAAAATTCATTAGGAATCAGTTTAGTGCGGTATCTGCTTACTAGAATAGTTCTATTAGGCTTTCACCCATAGCCTGTGTGCTATGTAGCTTGACGCTCTTAGACGTGATGCCAATATCAGGTATGGACTCCACATTTTGAAGTGAACTTTGGATCCAATTAGAAAGCAGCTAGTTATTCCTATAATATTCATGTAAATATTGTGCACAAGTAGGCATATCTTCCAAGTCAGTTATTGTTATAGCTCATAAAATTCATTGCTGGATACGGATCATGGTAGATTCCTCAAAAAGCAAGAAATTGGTCTACCCTTGCTCAAGTCAAAACACTCTTGGACATAGACCCCAAAGTCTGTATGCACTACTTCAGAAATGCCTGTCTATCCATGCTCATCACTGCCTCTTTCACAATATCCAGGAATTGGGAAAAAATTGAGATGCCCATTAAATGCGGAATGGATAATGAAGGTGTGGAACATATACACAATGGAATATTATTCAGCTCTTAAATACAGAAATTATGAAACTCACAGTTAATGAATGGTACTGGCAACAATCATTCTGAGTGAGGTCACCCAGACCGAGAGATACAAGTGTCACATATTATCTCATGTAGATGGATAATAGTTTTGAAATCTTAGATACATGTTTCAAAATACAGACAAGTCAAAAATAACAAAAGGATCAAAATTCCTGATTGTTTGTTTACATTATAAATTCGTCAAAATGCTGCTTCCCCTGTTGCCTCACTGTTTTAAGCAAATATTAATTTTGCAATATTGTGTTGGCCTGTGCTGCTTTGAACTTAAGTTACATTGTCAGAGTGCTTATCCCTGTGTATCAGTTTCCAATATGGCAGTGACTACTTAGAGGATTTGAGTTCAAATTCATCTTAGAAAGCTTAGATTAGTGGCTCTGAGTGAGGATGGCAAAATATTGTCTTGGACAGTATACTGGAACGATTTTCTCCCACATTAAGGGCTATTATTATTCCCTTAGTGGGCGAGAGCCGCAAGAAAGGAGTAACTTCAAAGAGCTTACCGGATTTCTAGAATTATTTTTCAAAAGTCTTTATAATTTAGCAGAGAGTGGTGCACACCTTTAATCCCAACACTGAGGAGGCAGAGGAAGGTATATCTCTGTGAGACTGAGGCCAGCCTGGTCTACAGAGTAAATTCTAGGTCGTCTGTGACTACATGGAAACTCTGTCTCAAAAAGGCAGAAAATGTATGTTTTTGTAATTTAAAGTGACTTTAAATTTATAAACTAACTTTGCCTTTCATATGCACAGCCTCCAACATTATCAAAATCCTCCATCACTGTGGCTCATTTGTTAAATTTATAACTCAAAGCCTACAGCTGACTTTTATTCAGGGTCATCTTAGGTAACATACCTGTTCTTCAAAATTAAAACAAATGTGCATCAATTATACCATGATTTCAAGAACACAGATAATCTTTGTGTTGTCATATGAAACCTTAGGCTATTGTGTGGTACTGATATCATAGACTGTCCTCCAAGACTTTTGATTAGTTGCTTTTAGATTCACATATAAAGTTGAAAAATAAAATCAGGGGCTAGAGTGATGGCACAGTGTTTAAGAGCACTGGCTGCTCTTGCAGAAGACTTAGGTTTCTCAGCACCCACACAGCAGCTAACAACTGTCCATAACTACAGTTCCAGGATACTGGACACACACATCTGACCTTCATGGATATTGCACACACAGGTGTATTTGCATGCGTGCATGCAATAGTCTCATAAACATAAAATAAAAATAATAAAATATTTTTTTAAAAAATTTGCACAAACACACACACACACACAAACAGTAACAACGATAATATGTGGCTGTGCAGAACTCAGTAATTACTGCAAAAAATGGTCTTTATGTTGCTTAGAAACATCACTTGGGATGAAAAGAGCAAATAAAAGAGAAACCTCGAAGGAAGTTTATATTTTAGATAAAAGAAAAGAATTCCAAAGTAAATAGCATAATCATGTAATTTAAATTAGCATTTTCAATATCAATGGCAATTCTGAGGCAAGCTATGGCCACAAAATTTAGAATCTGTGATCCTTTAGCATAGTAAAGACAGCTAAGAACAAGAAACATAATTCTCAATATAATGAGATTGTTTGTGTATTAGTCGCTTTTCAGTTGCTGCGATAGAAGCATCATGACCAAGGTATGAGGTGGTTTAGCATACATTTCCAAAGTGACAAGACTCAATCATGTCAGGGAGGCATGGCAGCAAAGGCGGCTGGATTAGGAGCCGAAACTAAGCACTCACATCTTCATGCAGATGCAGGAAACAGCAACTGGAGATCTTGCAAGGCTTAAGAACTCTCTAAGCCTAGCTCAGTGAGGTACTTCCTCCACTGTAGCCATACCTTCTAAGACTTCCCAAAACAGTACCACCAAATGGGGACAAAATGCTGAGATACTTGGAGCATCTGGGGAACATTCTCATGCAAACTGCCACAGTTTGCTTCAGTTTGTGAGCATAACCAAAAACAGCAGACCCACTGTTTTTTTTTTTTTTTAAGAGATGTTTCTCTCTAATCAATCATTGTCAAAAGAAACAAGTATAATGGTGTATGGCTTATAATAACATGAACCTGCCTGTATAATCCTTTCTTTGTGATTAATGGAAGGGTGTTGAAAAGGAACAAGAACAGTTGTCTCTTCCCAATGCAAGATTTATGTATTATGTAGGTGACTTTGAATAATTGACTTCATTTGGGGGCTGTAAGTTCTTAATGTATAAAAATGGAGTGTTGTCTCTCTAAGATATGTATGTAGTTGAGGAAAAGCCTAAGGGATAGCCTATCTGGAGGTTCTTTGAGCTGTAAACTGCTATGTAAATGTAACTCATTTTTCCTTGAAGATTCTAGTTTTGAGCATCCAACAGTTACAGAAATACTTGTACTGGGTATATTTATTATCTGGAAGATGCCTTTACATGACTTAATGATGAATTTTCAACACAGGAATATAGAACATCAAGCTTGGTAAATATATTCTTCTCCTGTCTGTAGCACTGCTCTTCCTGAATTGTGCTCTTTTTACGGTAATATTCCTCTTTCTTTGGTAATCACTACTAAAATATCCAAAAAGGGGCATGAGAATTGTTGTCAGTTTTGTCACATTCTTTGCATAAGATTATCAAATAGATGTTTATTTTACTGCAAAAAGTGTTAAAAGAAACTTGCTAAAATGGAATTGAGGCCCTACTATATGACCCTGATATTACAATGCTGTCAGTTAATATCAAACAATATATAAACATTCCAGCAGAAGGGTCAATGCTGTGGAAGTCCCTCCCCACTTTCTCTTCTGTGAAATGTATTTATCAGTACTTCACAATTTCCTAGCAAGTATGTGTCTCTGAAGACTTATCTTCAGCTTTGTGCTTAGTACTCCAGTACAGCATTAATTATTCTGCTCAAGTCTCATAGTCTTATATCAGGGAGAAAAAGTGAATAGCTGCTTCCATTTTTGCATATTGCTGTCTTACCTTTCACATTAGAGTTTTTCATTTGGTGGTCTTATGGATATTTGTTTCTATCTTTCCTTAAGGAGATATCTTCCGAACTTCATTCCAACCAACCAGAACTACTTTTATTCATATCTAACATGTATAACAGCACAGTGTGGTTCTCTCATATTCTTCCACTTCCCATAATGGGGGTAAATGTAAGACTATTTGTGACTACATGTACAGTATAAGACTGGGTTCTAAACAACAGATTTCCATCAGTTGTCAAGGCAATTTTAGAATATGAAAATTTCTCATATTCAAGAAAGAACAGATTTTTGCCTAGGGGATGTTGAAATGAATCTTCTTCTGCTATTCTAATGAGGGGGCACAGCTAACCTTTAATAGGACCAGATGTTTTGAAGTGGCAATAAAGGTTCTAGCTAAATGGGGTGATTTAGATGACAAAAAAAAATTAGAGTCTATCCACTGCCAAATCAATTAAAAGATAATACATTTCCACTTGAAAGGAATGTGTCAGCTGCATAGAAAAATGACTGTAATGCCATCAAAAGATACGTTTGTCCAGAATTATATGTGAACTGTATGCAGATACATGACTGTATGCCTTATACTGCAGAAAATCTCAAATTGCAACTTACAAAATTGATGTGATACTTAAAAGCTTTTTGTGAACTTGTGATTGTTTTTGCTCAAAACACACAGGCTTCTTAACTCTGGAAACATTTTTATTAGTCAGCCTAGTCATTGTGTCACATGATGGATGCCTTATGTTTTTAAAAGCCTTGGTATAGCAAATAGATTCTGAGTTTGAAATGAAAGCTCTTAAACTGGAATTTAAACTGAGCCTTACCAAAAGGGTGGTCCTTTACTTAAGCTTGTTGAGTCCTTGACAACTATAGATTGCTTATTCGAGAGGAATGCAACTAATCCCATCTGTGAAGACCTGTGTAATTTTAAACCAGAAATCCTAAATGTGGAATGAAAAAAAAGCAGTCAATATGGGCTTGTCTCCTGAGGTATTTTTTTAACTTTATGTATGTCTGGAAAACAATAGGCATTAAAGAAGGGAAACACTTGGTCATCAATTCACCTTAGCATTTTGGTTATCAAACAGTAAGTTTTACTGGTAACTGATTTAAAAAATTTGTGGCTTCATTTCGATGTTTACCTAGATGTAGTGTCTGTAATATGTCTTTGTATTGCTTTATTACTGTTGTCTTTTCCTGTGTAATTCAATCACAAGAGTTACATTTTCATTTCTCTCTCTATATATACACATATATACATATATCATTATATATTAGGAGTATGTAACAAGTAAATGCTTTCTCTAAAAATTTTTAATGTATTTTTTATGTGTGTGTTTGATTCTGTCTAAATATATGTGTACCATGTGACTTCAGGGGCCTTTGCAGGCCACTAGATGGCATCATATTCCTTGAAGCTTGAGTTACAGGTGGTCATGAGCTATCTGACATGGGTACTGGGAACAGAACTTCAGTCTTCTGCAAGAGCAGTAGGGTTTCTTAACCACTGAACCATCTTTCTATCATTTATGTTAAGAATACAGACATACACATCATTACTGCCTAGTTCTACCCACCTCCACAAATGTACTCCTTTATACCCTGGCTTCTGGTTGGTTGGTATCCAGCAAGGAAAGCTCACAAAAAATGAAGGCTAGTAAATTATTTTCTTCATAGTTACAACCTCTTTCAGTGCCATGTTAAGGGGAGTGAAAGTATTAGTGCTATCCAGAACCACATTCCTCTTCCTTACCTCTACCTCTTCATCAGAAAGATGAAGCATTTCATGTCCCTTTCACCACTAGATCTTAAGGCAGTAATGGCTTCATACTTTTGCTCATCCTTAATCATTCATTACCTCATCATTCATTAGAGCTTCCCTTAACATTATAAAGGAACTCTATACTACTCCTTTATTAAATTGTCTTTTAAATTCTTGCTGAGTTTGTCTTACATTCTTCCAAATATCTTTCCTACTGGTATGCTAATTTATACACTTATATTCATTTATATCACTTAGTGAAATTATTTTGCTTAATTAAAGGATGAAATACTTTATGACAAATTAAATTTATATTCTGTATTCTTATATGTATGAATGAAAATATTTCATATTATTTTCTAATTTATTTTATTTAATGTACCATGATTAAATAGATCTGACAATATTAGGAATGGTCAAATAAACTAGGCGTGGTGGCATATGCCTTTAATCCCAGCACTCAGGAGACAGAGGCAGGCAGATCTTTGTGAAATGTAAGCCTGCCTGGTATACATAGAGTTATAGGATAGCTGGGCTACAGGGAAACCCTGTCTCAAACAAACAGACAGAAAAAGAAATATTCAAATATAACACAAAGGCAGAATATGAGAATTAAAAATGGTGTTATAAAATGCATCCCAAAGAATGCATCCCACAGATTTACAGTAGATTTTAATAACTGTGTATTTGATTTTAAAGTATAAATAACCACTATGTCAAATTTGGCAACAGAAAGCAGATATAAAATTCTCTCTCCAATTATATACTGCAGAATTCTAAAGAACTTTTAATGGATAACACAAAACTTAAGTTACCGTAGGCCTATGCATACAAAAGAAAATGATGTTGAAAAGTAAAATTTCAGCTGATTTAAAATATTTAGAAAAGTTTCATATATGTATATTTATTTATTATTATTCTTGTTTTTTGAGACAGGTTTCTCTGTAGCACCAGCTAGCCTGTAACTCTCTATGAACACCAAGAAGACCTTACCCTCACAGAGGTCCACCTGCCTCTTCCTACCAAATGCTGGGATTAAAGGCATGCAGCATCATGTTTAGCCATATATGCATATTTAAGAGAGTACTTGCATGTATAATGCTAGAAATATTCTTTACCTTAAACTTTGTATCACACATGCTTGTACATACTATTGTACATGCGTGTGCTCATGAGTATAACTTTTCCAACATATCATTACTTATGACAAAAATATGTCAATTGAACCCAGAGTCTCAGAGAATTGAATCTTATACTTATTATTTTGGCAATGCTGAGCATGAAACAGGCTTTCTTCACACTAGGCAACCGCTCTACTACTGAGCTACATCTCTGCATCTAAAATTCATTTTATAGCAAAGTTTAAAATTGGTATTCAATTGCAATGATACGTCTTGCTTCAAGCTTTCAATTAGAAGAGAAGTGAATTTATTCTAAACAGCAGGATAACAATCACACTGAAAATCTCCCCAAAATAAATGCAACTAGCTAAATTAAAAGAAGACATCAGTTGATAACAATGACATTTTCCTATTCATGAGGCAGAAAAGAGATTGAGGGACTATCTTAATTTATCAGTGCAGGCTGAAGATCAATGAATTAAAGTAATTATAGCAGCTCCAAGATGACACAAGGTGTCTGGAAAATCCAGAGTTATGTTTTAATTAAATCATGATTTTTTAAGTTCTTTCCTCCTGTTATTTTTTTTAAATGGCCATGGATTCTGGTCTGAAAAGCTTATTTCAGTACAAGATAAGAAACTTGCTTACCTCATAAGCAATTAACTTAATTAAAGAATCAGTTGTTGATTAGTTTGCTTAGCAGCCAAATAACCGAATTCCTTGAATCTTTGCGAAAGGAACCTGTTTCATTCATTTTGGAATGCATTCCTTATTTCCTGTGAGAACTCCTTGGTAATGTTCAAGGCATCTTAAATTGGCTTAATCTTTCATAATACCATTACAACATCTTTCGATCTATGTGGGTCAGTTTTGACAGTTACTTGTTTCACAATAGGGCTGTAAGATCTTAGTGAATTAATTTAATTTTGTATAAAATGGATTAGTTTATGAAATAAAATCTTATATTCAAACTAAAAATATTTTCCACATTGTCTTAAACTTGCATGGAAGAATTCTCATAGCTCATTGCATTTAGTCCACTCAGTTTTTTTATGAAAATGTTATGAATCTTTACCCATTCTCATTGGGTTCTGTTAGAACTCTGACACTACTGACCCTCTTTTTCTTCTTATTCTCTTGCTCTCACACATATTAATAGCTTTCTTGTCTATATACAACCTACTCCTATAACATCCAGCCTCACAATATCTGTCTAACCTCATCTTTGTAGAAAACACTTTAATCTGCATGGAGGAAGTGAACTTGGAAAGGCCACAGCTTTCATTGTATCCCAGCTCTGTCTCTTGGAAGTATAAATTTAGGTAATCTATTTAAATTCTTTGATTGTTAGCTTTCTCATTTGTGAAATAGACATGACTCGGGATATCATGAGATTTTAAAATAAAATTACCTGAGTAAAAATATTGCATACCTGGAATATAGAAGGTTATGCAAAGTTGTCAATAGAGCTTAATCTAAGCTCTAAAAATATTTTCCTTTGATTCTAAAGAAAATTATTAGCATAATTCTAGGGCTACATGGTAGTACAGATGATCTGATTGTATATATGACTCCGTGGATATTCTCACAGTGACCCTGTAATATCACAAAAGTTGATAACTCTCTTAGGCGGGACTGGTAATGAGCTGTGGTTTAAGAAATGTCAGGTTTCATGAAGCCACAACGTAGTTGTCGGTGTACTATAGAAGTATTTACATTAGCTACCTTCTGGTAAATCTCAGCACATTTCTAAAAACTATGAAAGAATACAAGCAACTTTATACCCTATATATTTTTATTTATTCATTGTGCATTTCCTACAGTATATGTTAATCATATATAGACCCCCCAATATGCCCCCGATGCCCCCCAATATATTTCCTGCATTCTGTTCTATATATTAAAGCCTAGAGAGTCAAATGCATGTCCCCAGATGTCACTCAGTGTGAGTTCATCCACTGGAGCCTGTTAAACCTATCTAGCATCACTCCCTTAAAGAAGACCAACTTTTCGTCACCTGCTTGAGTTTTAGTCTATATTTCTATCTTCTTTGTGAATTCACTTTTCAAGTCCTGATTTGTCTTTCTCACTCTGTTTCTTTCCATAATCTTATTTTCTCAAGCTTTAGACAGAAGTTTATTCCTATTATCTTTAATTTATTTGAATTGTCTGTGCCTTTTAAAAGTCAGTGAATTCTTTGAACATGGTTATGAATGTTCTTTAAATTCTGCATCCTACAGTCCCTCTGAGTAGTTGTCATTGTAGTACACTTCTGCATGACTGGTGGGTTTGGATGGGGCCATATTAGCCTGTAGTTTTTCACCTTGGCATTGTGATCTTAGCACATGGATTTCTTTTATTGGTGTGTGTCTGATATGAAATTCTACCCTGGCTTTGTTTCTAAGTTTGGTTCTGTTTACTTTGTCAATGTAGCCTGGTTGCTTTCTGTCCAGGAATGAATAGTTGGTTTGCAATGCAGTTTATCACTTTTGATTTTTTACTGTCGGGACATGATGGTTCCAAGCTTGGTAGTCAAGAGATCTCCAGCAGGGCGCACAGACCTAGGCCCAATTCAAGACTATGGAGATACAGTAGAGAGGTCTAGAAGTCTCAGATGGGAGGAGCTGGATGAGGTCTAAGGCCAATATGAGGATGGTGACAACATCAGGAGGGTCTAACTAGTTAAGCAGAGTATGTGTGTGCCCTGGAGCAAGAAGCCTGCAGCTGGTCCCTGAGCAGGAGGATCAATATGCAATGGGCAATGTATACCTTACAAGGCTATTCTGGAGGTCTCAGGAGGGGTGAGAAGAAGGGGGCCTAGGCCCAGGGAATGGATGGGGACAGTGTGGGCAGGGTCTAACTAGCTAAGCAGAGTAGACGTGGTCCCTGAAACTTGGAGTATCTCTTTTAAGCATTCTTAACAATGAACAACAGAACCCAGTGACTTATGCACCTGAGTATTAAGGGTGCGAATTCCCATTAATCAGTATGAAAATGTCTAGACAGAAATGTGTCTTTTTCTGTGGCAGAATGTATTCCACTTGTCAGACTGTCAGAGTAATCAATTAACTACTGCTGTGTTGAGCTACCTCCCAGAAACATAAGAAAGAACTTTGTCCGGAGGTCTCTGGGTTTCTTTAGACCTGAATCCCACCTATCCTTGCTGTATATCATGAGAAAGATTCTCTTTTATTTTTCATTGAAGGAGAGAGAGTTGCTGTTCGAGGAAAGGAAACAATGAGAAAACCAGGTACAGCAGACAAATATTTGTCATTAACTGAATTGTCTAAATGAATTATTTATTGACTCCACCTGTTCAATCTTTCCTCTTCTACCAGTTATGCCTTAGTGTATGTAGATAATTAAGAACCACAACACACAGAGAACTCCTTGCTCAAGGTGTATAACCATCCATGAAATGAATGCTGTTATGTCCTCTTCTCTTCATCTGTTCAACCCGCTGTACATTATCAGTATTGGAAGACCCAGCACAAATCCCCATTCCCCATGAAGTCATCTTCAATAGCTATATTCAGAAAACTTCTGTCCTCTTCTTGCTAGATGGTTATTCTGTTTGCTTTTATCAATCATTCTGTCACTCACATTCAGTTCAAAACTAGTTTGGACAAAAGAACACTTCATTAATGTGTGCATTTTGCATTCTAATACATTAATACAGCAAGGACTTAAAAACAATATTGAAGCAAACACAGAGAATGATTTCAGGTTGCTAGCATGATTCTGTCTGGTTGGGAAGGAAATATTCATATTTCAGTCTCACATCGTCTACAGTTTATGAGAAGAACACAGAAAGGAAAGGACTTGCAACGTGGCAGAGTGTACCCAGGCCTTCCCAGAATGATTAACTTAACAACTTTCATTTCCATTATCCTCTGTATGCATTGCACCCTAATGTCTCTGCATTATGGATTCAGACAATAGTTTTAGTGGAATGGAAATACTGTGCTTTTTTAATCTTTGCTCTTATGGACTGCATGGGCCCCTTTAACTTCCAATGAATGTCTCTCAGCCTGACATGTGCTAGGTATTGATTACATCTGCTTACTGTATTCTCATTAATTTAGAATCATATAGTCACTAAACACAATTGACAATGCAGACTTAAACTTAATGATTTATACTGTGAAATGTAGAAAGCACTTTCATCAAGTTTATCTCAATTAATTTACATAAGATTTCAGAAAGAAATAGAGGAGTGTTCTCAAGGCCACTGGACAATTCCATTCCACATGCCCTTTCTCTAGATGTTATCACCTTTCTATTAAACTAGATTGTCATTCTCATCCACATGTACAAGACTCAAATGGAAAAACTTTAACTGCAAATTTCCTTTTATTGGCAGATATATGATATAACTCTACTACTTTAAGGCAGTAAAGATTAAATTTACATGAAATCGGATTTGAGAACATAATGGCGTGTCTCTCTTTGATATTTGAAAAATAACATCATTTAAACATTACCATTCACTTGCTTTCATTTTCACAGGTAGGGACCAGGTTTATATGGTATTTGCAGAAAAAAATAGACCCCCTCCACACACACACAAATAACACCTTTGGAGGAAACAAGGATTTATAGTTTTAACTGTTATTTTCTTTGGGTCTTTGGAGAGATTTTTCTGAGATATCAGTGGACAGTACCCTAAATCTTGACATAAATAAAAATTTTCCAATAATCTAACTTTATTGCACACTTATTTATAGGAGTCTTTAACATTTATCAAAATAGATTTCTAGTTAATACTTCGGTTTGGGTAATTCTTGGTGCTTTTTCTGAACATTGCTTCTTGTACTTAAGAATTCTCCATTCAATCAACGTTTCTAAGAATTGTCTTTGACTACGGCATATTCTTTTCCTTCAGTCATAGACAGAGCTTTCAGAGAATCTGTTCTTTGTATATTTGCTCTTCTTTCTGCCAGAAAAGTATTCCTTTTCATCTGGAAATAACTATGTCTCATGAGTTATTGGAAGTACTTATTCAGTAAAATGTTCCTTGATTTGTGCAGACAGAAATGCTCTTCTCCTATGCCCCACAATATTTTAATTCTTCCTTTAGTTTAGCACTACAGTGCCATTATACTATTGGGAAAGAGTGGGTAGACTACGAGAGTAGTTGAAGACAGGAGAGGGATGCATGGAAATATTGTAAATACAGTAATCAAGTATGAAATTCTGCAAAAATAGTAAAATTTAAAATTAAAACAATAAATAATTCCTTATATCTATGCTTTTCTAATTTGTCCACGAGCATCCTCAAGTTATGACCCATGTCTGATTTTTTGGTTTCCTACAAGTATTTAATCAGTGACAAAAAGAAAATAGGAAACTTAGAGAGGATGATCTATGAGACTGGAATAGACACATTTCTACTCTGAAAAGCTGAAGGCAGAAGCAAGTAGAGAAAACTGGCACACTTAATAATTATGGATATTTTGAGGTAAAGGTAATACAATATAAAATAAATTCATTAAAAAGAGTAGTGAATGCCATCTAGAATATTCATAATGTCTATCTGCTACCTCCATCTTCTTTCAAACCACGTTCCTAAGAGCAGGAAATAATACCCTCCCTCTAGCTACAGATAATTTCTATGTATATAGATTTTCTTTCTCTGTACTATTTTAATGAATAGGATAGGATCATGCCAGGTATGAAATCCTTGGTGCCAGACAATTAAGATCTCATTTCACTTCTCTATATATCTGTAATATATTACCTTACCTTAATTTTTCTGATTTGAATCATAGGACTTTACTGGATGATGGATGAATGACTTAGTGTTGGGAGAGAAGACATCAATCATGCTGCTTATTTCCTACTTAACTTAGATATTTTATTTTTATAAGCACTCTTTTTTGCAATACTTAGTAAGTATACATCTGAGGCTTTAGCTTAGTGGTACCTGAATAGAATGGAAGGCAGTGAGGGAGCGCCGCTTTGCAGTTAGCTCTTCCGGATCCATGCTATTTCAAATTGACACCTGCAACTGATTTAGTCATTATCACATTTTCAGGATAAATGGAGAAGCGTTTTGGTGACTGGAGTGAAGCTGGCATTCAACAGCATATTTGTATGGATTTTTATCAATTTGGTTGCCAGGACTGGAAGAGTGGACTCCTGGAGGGAAAATGAATGCAGTTCTTCCTGTGTACCCAATTTTCTCTAATGTACGAGCTATTGCTTAGACAGAAACTGATTGGGGAACTGGTTTCTATGAGCTGCCAAGAAGATTTGAGCAGATCTTTCTTGTTTGAAGGCAGGATGATTTGTTGCTAAGGGTGTTAGAGTGTTGATTATTTTTGGATTCAGGATGTGGGAGGTGACTTTTGACACTGCTATAAAAGCAGTTCAGTGCAGGACATTGAATCAATAATGACTGACCTGTTTGGTTATAAGTAATAAAATTCCAGATAAACAATTCTTGCTTTTTCATGTTTCTATAAAAATGAACATTGCTTTTATATTTCATACATGCAGGTTTCAGAACATTTTCTTAATTACATTTATACATTTCTTGGAAACCATATTATGCACTTACTTAAATGACAGTAGAACAATACATTTATCAGATACAGTATATTTATCAATATAGTATCAGATCATCAGATCATCAGATATTTGGAGCACTATTTCAAGTCTGGTATTTTTCATTGTGTTTCATGGTGCTAAGAACTGGGAATTAGGACTGGAGAGAAGGCTCAGTAGTTAAGAACACTACTAGTAGACCACCCAGATTCAAATCCCAGCACCCACATGGTGGATAACAACAGTCCATGACTCCAGTTCCAAGGCATCTGATGACCTCATCTGACCTCCAAGGGCATTGCACGAAATGGGTGCACTTACACACATGCAGGCAATGTACTCATACACATAAAATGAAAATAATAAAATATTTTCAAAAAGGGGGGAATTAATTCATTCTTATGCATATTTGTTTGCAGGGAAAATGTTAATGAAATATTTGACATAAATTTAAATAATTATCAAACAATTATGTATGAACTAGGGAGAGAAACTATTAACATCACAGTTTGAAGCATGGTTTGTTGCTTACTTATGAACATATATGTAGTACTGAATTTAGAGGATGTCCTTGTCCTTATCTTTTGTTACAGTTAAACAGTTTTTTAATCTGGGGCTAATTACAAATGCATATGTCATCATAACAAAAAATACAACATTTCTCCATACACCTTACACACATACATGCTCTGATTTCATGAAACACTATAGTTCATTTTGTGAAAGCACAGAAGAGTGCCCTAAAATGCTGATTTTGTCAATCTACAAAAATCAGTAGCCTTTCTATATGCCAATAACAAGCAAATGGAGAAAGAATACAAGGAAATGCTCCCATTCACAATTGTTGCAAAAGAATAATGGAATAAATCTGACTAAAGACACCAAAGATCTCTACAATGAAAATTTTAAATCAATAAAGACAAAAAATGGAAAAAAAATCATTAAGGAAAGAGACTGAGGAAGACAGCAGGAGGTGGAAGTACCTCCTATGCTCATGGATTGGAAGAATTAATATTGTGGAAATGACCATCTTACAAAAAGCAGTCCCAATCAAAATTCCCATGACATACTTCACAGAATTAGAAAAAAAAAACCATTAAATTCATATGGAAGCACAAAAGACCACAGAGAGCCAAAGCAACCCTGAGCACAAAGAGCAACACTGGGGGAATTACTATACCAGATCTCAAAGTATACTACAGAACTATAGTCATAAAAACAACATAGTACTGGCACAAAAATAGACACATAGATCAATGGAATATCTTTAAAGACCCAAACCCGAGTACATGCAATTTCAGCCACCTGATATTTGACAAAGGTGCCAAGAACACACAATGGAGGAAAGACAGCATCTTCAACAAATGTTGCTGGTAAAACTGGATCCCCACCTGTAGAAGAATGAAACTAGATCCTTATCTTTCACGTTACATAAAAGTCAACTCCAAATGGATCAAAGACTTCAATGTGAAACTGGAAACCCTGAATCTATTAGAAGAAAATATTGCCAATAATATAAAAGATATAGGTTTAGGAAAGGATTTTCTAAATCAGACAGAAATTGCTCAGGAATTAAGGCCTGCAGTCAACAAGTAGGACCTCATTAAACTAAAAAGCTTCTGTACAGCAAAAGAAAAAATCAAAAAAGTGAAGAGAAAACCCACAGAATGGGAAAAAAATCTTCATCTGTGACACATCTGACAGAGGATTAACATCAAGAATATATAAAGAATTCAAAAAACATAGAACAGAGAAACCAAATGACCCAATTAAAACATGGGCTAAAGATCTAAAGAGCGTTCTCGAATGAAGAAATAAAGATGACTAAGGAACATCTCAAAAAGTGTTCAACATCATTAGTAATTTGGGAAATGCAAATTAAAACAATCCTAAGGTATCACCTTACCCCAATCAGACTGGATACGATCAAGAGAACAAATTATACCAAATGCTGGCGAGGATGTGGAGAAAGGGCAATGCTCATTCACTGCTGGCGGGATTACAAACTCATGCAACCCCAATGGAAAACAGTGTGGAGAACACTTAAAAAACTAAAAATGAACCTACCATATGAACCAGTTATACCACTCCTTGGCATATACCCAAAGAACTCATCCTATTGTTGAGACACTTGTACACCATGTTTATTGCTACTCTTTTCACAACAGCTAAGAAATGGAAGCAACGTAAGTATTCCTCAACTGATGAGGGGTAAACAAAAATGTGGCGTATTTACACAGTGGAGTTCTATTCAACAGTAAAGAAAGATGAAAAAATAATACTAATAATACTAATAAAATGATACTAAGTGAAGTAACACAGACTCAGAAAAACAAACAACATATGTTCTCCCTCATATGTGGATCCTAGTACCAAATCCTTTTAAATTCCAGGTCCTTTTAATAAGATGATGCTGTACAGCAGCCTCTTCTGCGTGAAATAACTACCATCATCATGACTTCAGTTGTGCCTGATTGCTAAATATCATCAGAATTGCGTTGTTGATGGCTGTGCTCATTCATTAAAGGAGGGCCAAGCAGAGTCATTGGATTGGACCCTCACTGTTGTATCCAGCCACTCTTCCCAGCCAACTCTATGTAATTTGGCCCTAATCACGCATGGTCTCCTGGATTTGGGGAGGGCTAAAATATACAGTCTGGGGAAGGCTAGGAAGAGAAGGCTTTACCCAGTGCTGGGTAAAGGCTTTCCACTGTGCATACCCTCAGGTCATTCATATACCTCAGCAGCCCCTCAGTTATCTCAAGTAAGCTCAGTAAATTCATTGGTTCCCCAGTAAAACTTTAATCAAACATGGGCTTGACACTAGAACCTTAAAAGGGAATAAGCATTGCTTAGTATCCCCAGGAAAAGAATTCTAACAGATGGAAAATTTATTTGTTATTATTGTTATGTCTCATAATTATTAAAAAAAATAAAATAAGAATGTAAAAGATGTTAAAGGGTTATGGGAATGGAGATATTTTCTGAAACAGAAAAAAAAAAATGAGAAAGCCTAAGCAGTTGATGAAGGTCTGTGTAGGTTTGTTATGATATATAAAAGATGAGACAAAAATAATATACACATAATCTTAAAAATCTCTAAGGTCATAGTTTAGTCAAGTAGTTTAAAAATCAAAATATATATTTAATCAAGTTTTGTCTGAGAATATTTGTTTTTTTTTACCCAAGCTTTATCTACATAGTACATGGTAATTAAAAGTACCAGGCTGGTGGAGCTAACCTTATTGGATATTTAGTAGCCATACTTTGAGGCCTATACTAATCTGCTCAGAGGGACTTGAAGGACAGTTTGTGCCCCTTGCCCTCTATGGTGGACTAAGTTCCAGGGGACTATGGAACACTTCTCAAAGTGTCCTGTAACTGTGATCAGTCACTTGTCCTCTTGTTCAGGGAGGCCATGGAGACCCCATGAGATGGCCTTGAACCAGTGTCCAGTCTACAAAGAGGAAGGTCAACTCAGGGGAAACATCTCATCCATGCTTCCAAGCAAAGCCAGCCATGGTTGAGCAGGACCTTTGACTTATCTTCCCATAGATGGAACTGGTAAAAGAAAAGGAGTCAGGGGTTCCTCCCAAATCCATGTGACCCCTGAGGAACAGAGCCTCAAATGACCTTAAGTGTAAACATAAATTGATTTATTTAGGCCAAATGTATGGTCCTAAAAATGCCCCAAAGTAAAGTGTAACCAAAGAGTAAAGTCATCAGTATATTTCTTTGAGAGTTCAAGGGATTATACTTCCCAGTCATTAGGCTTAAGTCCATTAAAAAGTTATTTAGACAATTATTTATCATTGATGACTTTGTTCCTAATCAGAAAGTGCTGCTCAGTTATAAGACTTCAAATCTTGGTCTGCAATACTGTAATGCCCACTTATAGCTAAGGGAGACAATCTGCTATTGTTCTAAAATGATGGATAAATTTGATTTCTCCCCCTATATAGAAGCCTTTGAGAGGGAACTGACACTAATTCTAACTACTCCAACAACTATCAAAATAACTGAAAGTAAATCCTGAATCCATCACTCCCAAGTCCCCCCTTGGCAGATGAAAGAAAAATGAGGAGGAAACCAATATAGGGATGCTTTTGGAAGCTCTCATGAGGAAATCCCAATGGATTCTGATATGAACATTTGAAATTTGCCCTGTTCTGATTTTTTTGTGGTTCTCTGTCTGAAACTTGTGATGCTAATTACTCTTGCCTTTACTTCTCCTTCACATCTCCTATTCACCAGTCAATTACTCTTGCCTTTACTTCTCCTTCACATCTCCTATTCACCAGTCAATTACTCTTGCCTTTACTTCTCCTTCACATCTCCTATTCACTTTCTTTCCCCTCTACAGATAAGAGTTATACAATTTGGGAATCTTTTAGATAGACTCAATGGAGGGGTATCCCAACTGCATGACCCTTCGTCCCTGTTCAGCATGGAAGAAGCCAGAGCGGTCTGTGTGCAGATTCCCTATCAGCAATTTGAGTAACCTCTTCGGAGGATGGTGTGATAGGAATAGGAGGTAGGAATTGGCTAGGCAGTTAGTGTAAAAAGATCACAAAGAAAAGTAGCCAGGTTCTTGGCTAAAAGTCAAAATATCTTTGGGCATCTTAGCGACATTCTCTGTTCCAAAGGCCAAAGATGACAACAGTATTTGGGAGCTCTTATCTAATCCCTAAAAGATTTTAGGGTTACCACTTCAGAGGGGTAATGTTAGAGTAGCAAAAAGCCCCATTTAAAAAGAAGGAAAGAAAGAAAGAAAGAAGAAAGAAAGAAAGAAAGACCAGAAAACATTACTGGACTTAAAAAATAAAAGTTGTGAGAAAAAAGTTATGGGGAAATATGGGAGGTGTCGGAGGGGAGATAGTAGGCATGGATTTGATCAAAATACCTTGTATGCATGTATGAAATTCTCAATAAAGTTTCTTTTAAAAATTAAAAAAAATAAAATACATTGTTTTTCACACACACACACACACACACACACACACACACAAAAGATGTTGATTTTAATAAAATGAAAATACTGAACAAGTTCATCATAACAAGGACCTTTTACCTTGCTTTCTTATGTCCAGAGCTATTACTGCTGTAGATATTTTCAGATTATTGTATTAAGGCAAGTCTACAGAATGTAATCTTTAGAGAATGCCTTCTTACACTTATCTGGAATATCATTCAAATTCATATATTTATCTGTGCATTTGATAATTGCATATATTTACATTTTATATCATAATATTTAAAGATGCATATTTGTAATGATATGATTATTATAACTAACCAATCAAATTAACATGTACATATAATCCTCACTTTCTGAGATTAAAACACTTAGAGTCTACTCTCTTAACTTTTTTTTAATATACAATAACATAATTTTACCACTCCCATTGATCTATATAGGCTTGTAAATATAGTTACATAAAACTGCAATTGAAACAGTCATATATCCAATTTTCTCCCAATTCTCCTTCTGTGATATCAACTGTAACACATTCTTTATCTATAAATTTGTCTTTTAAAATTATAAGGTAAATTTCAGCTAGTTTTCAGAAATAAATGAGAAATATGAAATATAAAGGCCTCAAAATCATAATATTCATGATTTCTTCTGTGTGGACCAGTTGTAAATAGAAATTTAAGCATATACATTATGAATCAATGTCTAATCTGTACTTTTAGTCTTTTTATGTGGTTCTTATTCAAGGATCATAAACTCTTCAAGGACCTCAAACACATTATCAATATTGATTTTCTGTTATGAACTGCACTTACCACAAAACAAAGAAGCTACAGAAATAATCTTAGAGTTCAAAAAGTAGCAAGTTCTGCTTGTTATTGTTGACATACACAAAGAATCTCTTAGGAGCCCTTTATCAACTATAGTTTTCTAGCGAAACTATATAAATGCAACCAAAGGTCATAGCATCATATTTGCATTAAACCAAAGCCATAGATAAAAATGTGGACACTAGACCTACCATCTTAAATTCAATCAGAAGGTTTTGAAGACAATGAGGATGCAATATAACTCATATTTTTGTTTCAAATTCACTAGTCATTTCCTACGTATTAAATAAAGTTTTCATGTATTGATTAGCAGAGTCAAGTTGATATTTTAGGTTAACTTCATGAAACTCTGTGTGAAAAGAGATAGTCGTATGGATTAAAAACAGCTTTTGCATTGCTAAGGAATTATTTCATAGGGAGTTCCCCAGGCCTAGACTGTATATTTGTGCAGTGCAACAAATAGTATGTGAGCAGCTCTACTCCATTTTATTCTAACTTTTCAAACTATGAAGCAAAATAAAGAAATCCTCATCTTACATTGCTTTACTTGGATCTGTGATATAAGAGTGAAACACTCTGTGAAACACTCTGTCTGACAGTGTTTGGGGACTTTTTTTCAGCTTTTGCCTTACATATCACATTTCTTGGATATAAAGAGACAGTTTTCCTGAATGAAGGAAGCATAGATATACACCTTGCTTTCTTCTTTAATGAGGATTAATTATTGGTCTTCTCCCTGGACTAGGATCCCATTTTCATGAACTTTAACACTGTACCTATGTTCACTTGACTTAAGAGAACTGTTCTATTCAGAATTTAGTTGTCTTATAAAGTATGTGAGATTCTTTCCACAGAAGAGAAGAAGAGGACTTCCCACAGAAAAAAAATTTACTGATATGCAGATGTTAATGGTGTTACTTTCCCTATGGTACAATGCCTTTAGATCTTCACATTCTACACTTCCTCATTACAACACTAAGTAATGAAAAGATGACCCTCTCTCATCTAAAGGAAGGAAAAGGCATTGCTTATTTTTAGTGTGCAGGGAATTCTGTCCTGCTGGATCTTGAAACAACTTTTTTTCATAATTTAGTTTCTGGTTTATTACTGTTAGGTAAGGTGAGATTAAAGAGTCAATCTGCACCCAGAATGGCAGTTGTGGCATGAAGTTCATAGTGGTCATCTGAATCACCTTTTTTTCCCTAACGTGATGATTAATACCATCCTTGGAGTGTGACAAACTAGTACAATAGATGACATAGGTAAGTATAATAGACAATTGCAATAGTATATTTTCATTGCAGGTGGGCCCTGGTGTGCAGTTGAGATCTTTTGGGCCACTGCCTGAATTGGTACACTGACCAATAAACAGTTTCCATGAAGGGCCTTGTTATCTTCTGAGACATGAAAATTGTTGGACTACCCACAGACTACATCATACTTAATGGAGAAATAAAAACATTTCTACTAAAATCAGGAACAAGATAAGGTTGTCACTTCTCTCTATTCCTTTTCCAAACAGTACTTGAAGTTTTAGCTATACCAATAAGACAAATTAAGGAGATAAAAAGGGAGGGGTCAAATTGGAAATGAAGAAATCAAAATGTTCCTATTTGTAGGTAAGAGAATTCTATATACAAAAATCCCCAAAGACTACACCAGAAAACTCCTGGTGAAAAGAAATAAAATACAAAATTAAGAAACACTCAGTAGCTGTCCTCTATATTAATAACAAACATACTGAGAAAGGAATCAGGGAAATTATCCCAATAATGATAGCCTTAATGTAGAAAAATATCTTGGAGTAAATGCTACCACAAAAATGCAAGACTTAGAAAAATCCTTAATACATTCAATAATATAAGTGATGAAAATACCGGAAGATGGAAAGACCTGCCATGCTCATGGATGACTGGGGTTAATATATTGAAAATAACAATCCTACCAAAAGAAATCTACATATTCAACACAATTGACATAAAATCCTAACACACTTCCTCACAGATATGGAAAAAATTTCAGATTTCATATGGAAACACAAAAATCCCAGGATAGCCAAAAAAACCCTGAACAATGAAAGAAATACTGTAGGTATCACAATCCCCAATTTCAAATCATACTAAAAGCTATAGTAATAATACAGGATAATACTGTCATGAAAACAGACACACAGGTCAATAGAATATAATTTAGAATCTAGATTTATTCACACACACACCACCACCACCACCACCACCACCACCACCACCACCTGAATTTTCACAAAGGAGTAAAAAATACACATTGGAGTAAAGACAGTATGTTCAACAAATGATTCTATTCAAACTGGATAGCTACATGTAGACTGAGTCTAGATCCCTATATCTTACCCTGTACAAACCTAACTCCAAATGGATCAAAGTCCTCAACATCAGACTTGTTCTCCTTTATTTGATAGAAGAGAAAGCAGGAAATAAATGGGAATTCATAGGCAAAAGAAAGCACTTTCTGAGCAACACCCCAACAGTGCAGATATTAAGACCAACAATTGATAAATAATAAATTATGAAACTAAAAAAAGCTTCTGTAATTCAAAAGAGATCATCATTCTAGTGAATAAGAAACCTACAGAATGGGATATATATATTTATACACACCATACATATTTATCATATATTTTATAATATATTTACCGTGTGGATATATACACATACATATATACCATATGCATGTATATATGTATGACAGATGGTGAGTTTCAAGAAGATACAAAGAGATTAAAATGTTATAGAATATTTTATTTTTACAGATTTTGTCTCATGTTTATTTGTCCTGATTTTTACAAAAATATTTGATTTATTATTTTTATTTTATGTGTATGCATGTATTGCCTGCATGTATGTAAGTGCACCCGTGTCATGCAATGCCCGCAGAGGACAGAAGAGGCCATCGGATCCCCTGGAACTGGAGTTATGGACTGTTGTTAG
>NW_008358534.1:619915-623497 GCF_000622305.1 Nannospalax galili
TATTTGATTTATTATTTTTATTTTATGTGTATGCATGTATTGCCTGCATGTATGTAAGTGCACCCGTGTCATGCAATGCCCGCAGAGGACAGAAGAGGCCATCGGATCCCCTGGAACTGGAGTTATGGACTGTTGTTAGCTGCCATGTGGGTTCTCTGATTTGAACCCAGGTCTTCTGAAAGAACACCCAGTATTCTTAACTGCTGTGCCATCTCCCCAACCCCCTGTGCTGATTTTTTAGATAATATAAGATGAATGTACATTTCGTTTTGTTTTTGAAAATTCAGATTCTTCAGTAATAATTACTTAGGAGAATATCAATCCTTTCTCCACTTGAAAACTCATTATCTATTTCTGCTTAGGTTTATTTCTAGACTCTCAGTTGTGTTCTATATGCCTGCTTTTATGACAGTGATACATGTATTAATTACTATAATTGCAATATCGTTCAAAATAAAGAAATGTGATTCTTCCAAATTTGTATATCTTTCTCAGAATTATTTTTTGTTATTTGGGCTTTTTGGAATTCTAAGTAAATTTAGGAAATGTTTTCTCAATTTATAAGAGAAATGTCACTTGAATTTTGATGGACTCTTTGTAGTTTTTATTGAATTTTTTTTCATTTAGGAAGAACAAACAACTTAATCATCTTTATACAACCTCCCCCATGTTTTCCCCACCAGATTTCATGCATTCTCTCATATACGTTAAGGCCTGTGGAATCAAGTTTGTATACCCATGTCCCTCAGTGCAAGTTCATGTAGTGGAGGCTAGTCACCTATCTCAAATCTCTCCCTTAAAGAAGATAAACTCTCCCTCATCCAGCAGCAACCAGCTGCCATAATTCTTTGGCTAAGTTTGGAATCTGCTGCCAATTTCCACATTTTCATGAACATTTTGTTAAAATGATATATTGCTTTGGATAATGTAGACATTTTAACACTATTAGTTCTTCCACTTCATAAACACATGAACAGAAATTATGTTTGCCTTTAGTTATGCAATTTTCATTTTATCTCATCAATTCTTTTATGGTTTATAGTACACACACATATATGTATATATAAACATGTATACACACAGTATATGAATATGTATACATCTATATTTCTCATCATTGGTTAAATATATTTAATATATTTTCCTTTTATTCTTTTCATTCTGTATTGTAATTGGGATGTTTTCTTGAGTTCTCTGTATTATCAGGAAATATATTCAAAAGAGTGAATGAGTGTTTACTATGCATCATCAAATTATGTTCTAAATACCTTAATATATTTTGTATTTTTGCACAATATGAGAAACTCATGAAGGGCTATATAAATTTTCAATCTATAGATTCAAATCTACAGCTTAAAGATGCTAAGGAGCATTACTAATATCTTCGAGCTAGTATGTGTTGAAGTTGAGATTCATACCCATGCACTTAAACTTTGTATTGATGCCCTAATTTTCATATCCTAGTGCAGTTATTTGGTGATTTAGTGGTCTGTTTGTACCAGCAAAATTCAAATAAAGTAAATCACCCATGAACATTTTTGTTTTAGCATAAAATGTTTATGTGTGAACATGTTTTCTATAGAATTTGGAATTAACCTTCACTAGGAAATGTGGATAACCTTGCCCACAGTTCCAGGGAAAGGTTTAAAATGTCTTTTTAGGTTAAACTGCCTGCCTCTTGAAAGGATAAAATATATTACTTCATGAAATTCAAATGATATAAGAACATGTTATTTGCACCTAAGTACTTAAGAATGCAGTTTGGATTGTGTTTCTGATGTACTAAATGGTCATGTTCCATTAATAAATATTTCAAAGCATAAATATATGGAAATTGGTCAATTATATTCATGTATTTTATAGCTTTAGTGGTAATTATTATTCAAAATTCATGTTCTCCCATATTTTAAACCTTTGGGAATCATTAATTAAAATTTTTCTTTAATTTTGAGAATATCATGCTGTATACAATTAATAGTGAAATAACTACCCCTCCATTCCCAATTTCCTCTAACATGTGCCCCTCCCAACTTAATGTTGTTGGTTTATTTGATAACCTACTAAATTCAGTAACTGCTGCCATAGCCACAAGTCTGAGTCACTTAGCACATCAATTGGACGATGACATATGTACCCGAGACCACGTCCTTAACGACGAATAATTCTCTGTCCTCCCAGCAGCTCTCAGCTGCTAGTATTTCCTCTGTATATGAATGGTGTCTGGCGTTCATTTATTTCAGAAATTTAGACGATTTGTATAGATCTTGTGCAGATAACTACAGCTGCTGAGAGATCATGACTGTGATATACACGTCATGACCTGAAGACAATATTTCACACCTCTCCATCTTTCAGCTCTTACATTCTTTCCACAGATTCTGCAATGGTCCCTAATCCTTGGTGATGGTGGAATTAATATAGATGTCCTGTTTCAGACTGGAGTAGTCAATCTCTTTCTTGCAGGGCATTTGGGTTAGACATCACTCCACTGACTGATAAACGCTTCAAAAGATAGCTTTTCTGACCAATATTCAGATTAGACAAAGAACTAAAAAACTAAACATTTAAGACCTTAGATAATCATCTTTAATGTGAATGTTAGTATTATTCACATAAGGCAGCCCATGTCTCTATTATTACTTTCTAGATTAGACAAAGAACTAAAAAACTAAACATCTAAGACCTTAGATAATCATCTTTAATGTGAATGTTAGTATTATTCACATAAGATGGCTCATAACCACCTCCAAATCTAGTCCAGGGGATCTGACAACTTCTCTTGAACTCTGTGGATAGTTGCACTCACGTGGTGCACATAGAACCATGAAGGCAGACACATGGACATTCTAAGGCACTCATTCTCTTACATATTTGATTTTGTAAAACATTCAAACAAAAATGGCATTATTTATTGTGACAGAAGTACAGGATTCAAATATTCAAATTCTGATTCTGTATCTCAATGTAACTTTTGTTGTATTTATTATGTGTAGAGGGGATGACATGTGTGTGTGTGTGTGTGTATACATATGTGTTCAAGTGAACTTGCCTGTGCATACGTAGGTGGTAGGTAGAGGCAAGAGTTCAACAGTAGGTATCTTTTGATTTGCATCAAAAGCATTAGCAGTATACTTTAATTCTTATTTTAAAAGTAAAAATTATTCATTTTAGGGTTTTGTGCATTTTATACAATTGATCTTAATTATATTTGTAGCCCCCTCACTGGATTTTATGCATTGTCATATACATTAAGTCAAATTTTTGTACCCAGCTGTTCCTTGGTGCACACATCTATACATGTACAGTAGAACCTCTACACCTAAAGCTCATGGAACATCACAGAAAAGGGGATTAAGAGAAAACTAATACATCCTTCAAATCTCACCAGCAAAGCTTACTTATATATCAAAGTTATACATTAAGTCAAATTTTTGTACCCAGCTGTTCCTTGGTGCACACATCTATACATGTACAGTAGAACCTCTACACCTAAAGCTCATGGAACATCACAGAAAAGGGGATTAAGAGAAAACTAATACATCCTTCAAATCTCACCAGCAAAGCTTACTTATATATCAAAGT
>NW_008358534.1:623627-630602 GCF_000622305.1 Nannospalax galili
GTGTGAGACCATCCACTGGAGGCTGGTAAACCTACCAAGACACCCATCCTTGAAAAAGTCTCTCATGCTCCCAGAAGTCTTTGGTTTCTAAAGGTCATTAGGTTGGGTTGAGGTTTTTTATGCACTTTCCAACATCTATGCTGGGATTCTGTCTTGTTTGAGCTTGCATAGTACACGTGACTTTATATGAGTGTCTGATCTCATTAGATGTCTGAAAATCTATATTTCTTTGTGGTCATCCAATACCTCTGGCTCTTACAAGCCCCTCCTTCCACAATGATCCCTGAACCTTGGGAGCAAGAATTTTGATATAGGTGTCCTATTCAAAGATAAGCACTCTGCAGCCTTTTGCTCCCTCTCTTGTAGCTGTTGACCAGAAGTCCCATAGACCCTCAAATTATACTGGCCATTGACCCTACTCTTGTCTACCCAAACACACAGTAAGAACCTATTACTTTAGACACTACATACATGTGCTCTAGAACAAACAAAGAAAAATCAAGCTAATGCTGCCTTCAAAGCATTGTCTCTATTGGCTAGTTTTTTTCAATTTTTCAAAAATTTATATGTATAAGTACAGTTCCTACATGCATGTAAGTGTCCTTGTGCTATACAATTACCACAGAGGTCAGAAGAGGACATTGGATTCCCTTGAACTGGAGTTACGGATGGTTGTTAGCCACCATGTCAGTGCTGGGAACTGAATGTGGGTCTTCTGCAGCAGCAATCAGTGCTTGTAACCACCAAACAATCTCTCCATTCCTATCTATTGGCTAGTTTTTATAGTGCTGAAAGATGCTAGGCATGCTATCTAAGGAGAAAATTACTCATCAAACTTAGAACTGTGAATCCTTTGAACTTTTTTGCCTTTTTAACCATACGCATTGCTGATTTTTGTTTTCATTCTAAGCTAATTACAAATATTTCTTGGCCAAGGCAAGAATAACCAGGGAATTTGTAATGAGAAATTCAAGAATTCAAATTTGGGCTAGGTCACTGCTAAAGATTTGCAAGTTATTATCCTGTGTTTTAGTGTACACGTCTGTAAAATTACAGTGTGAAAGATAGGTACTCCAGGGATGGAGAGATTGCTCAGTGGTTAAGAACACTGATTGTCTTTGTTCTTGCAGAAGACCGGGGTTCGAATCCCAGCACACACATGGCAGCTAACAATTTTCCATAACTCCAGTTCCAGGGGATCTGATGGCCTCTTCTGTCCTCCGCAGGCATTGCACAGCACGGGTGAACTTACCTACATGCAGGCAATACACTCATACAGATAAAAAAAAGAAAGATACGTACTCCCAATCACTTATGTATGGACTAAGCAAGATTCTACAAAAAAGGCCTAAAGCAGAGCTCATTAGATAGCAATTTATTTTACTATTTTAATTATACAATTTTTATGTTTAATTATGTAAGTGTGTGTGTGTGTGTCTGTGTGTGTTTGTCTGTGTGTGTGTGTGTGTGTGTGTGTGTGTAGGTATCCATTCATGAGTAAAATTGACCCTGGAGGCCAGAAGAGGGTGACAGATTCCCTGGAGTTGAAGTTATAGGCAATTCTGTGCTGCTGATGAGGGGGACAAGAACTTGTATCTCTGTAAGAGTATTATTTTTAACCCTTGTAACCACTGAGCCATCTCTCCAGCCTCTGATATAGAAATTTTTTTCTCCTTCTGTCCTGGTCTTTTATCTAAAAGTCCTGGTGTAGTTTTCTCCATAGGCATGTTAATCGATTTGAGAGTATAGTGAATGTAATTGTATTGCAGTTTTCACTGAGTCATGTTTGTTCACATTTAACATTTGAAAATAGATTTCAGATACATGTAAATAGCATTTGCTAGATAAGCAATTAACATAAAGATCTGTCTATTGAACTCCTTAAGGTTTTGTTTAAGCAATAGTAGTGATTGTTAACTTCCCTTCTGTTTTTTCTAATTTTACAAAGATTTATTGTCTATGACACAAAAGCACAAGGAACAGAAGAAAACATAAATTCAACCACATCAAAATTTGAAAGCAAAATTCTCTCCAGTAAATTAGGTGAACCAGAATATTCATCTGAAGATCTGTATCATGCGAAACTCATAGAAGCCAAAAATACTAAGTATTTCAAATATTTCTGAATTTTTTCACATAACTATAGTAATCACTACCAAATTTCTTGGTAATTATGCTATGTGGGGTTTACTTTGAAAAATCTGAAAATAATCATTTATAGGAAGATAATGTGGACAGTGTATATAAGATACTTTAATGACACTGATGGTTTAGTCTAAGCAGGAAAAATGGTGGATCTAAGATTAATTTTCCAAATGATGTTGAACTATGATTTTAGGTTTCTACTAACATGGAAAAATTAAGATAAATGTTGAAAATCAATTTATATATTCATCTCTATGTATTCATTATTCCATAGTTGTGAGCTTAAAATTTTGAAAGATATTTTGAATACTTATAAAATGATATATGCTAAATAGGGCATTGTACATTTTTTGGCTTATACATGAATGGAGAAATACAAAATATAGAGAGGTGAGTGACAGTTTAATAACACACATTTCTGGAAATACTTTGCTCTTATCAGTAAGAATCACTTTTTTATGCATTTTCAAACTTACTGAAATCCTCAAACTTCAAACATATCCAAGATAAGCAATTATTCTCCTTAGGCATTGTTGAAATTTTTATAGAACTTTCAGTGATGACAACTGACATTAAATAAATGCTGCTATTTGTTGAGAGGCAGAGACAAGTGGATCTCTATGAGACCTTGAGATCAAGGCCAGCCTGGCCTACATGAGAGGTGGCAGCCAGCTGGGCTAAAGGGAGTTACTACCTTGAAAAAAACCAAACAAATACAAAAGATAAAGTGCATTATTTACTCTTATTGGGATGATCATTTTAATTATGTCTAATATATGATGTACACTTCAACTCAATGTGTTATACACATTTCAGGTCTCCTCCTAACCAAAATAATCTCCTTTGTAATGATCACTTTATCCAATATGATGGGCTTTCTGACCCTAATTTTGTGCCATGAGAGTCAAACCTCAATCCAGTGCTCTTGGTACAAAAAAGAACTACGTGACTTTTAATTTTAAGGAGAGTAAAATTAATTTTCTCTAAGTGTATGATATATAAATAACTTTTGAAAAATGTAAGGTTCACACCAACCATGAAGATGAAGTCACACAGCTTTCTAAGACCCCACTGAATTTTATTTTGTGTCAGGATTTACATGTTCTCCATTATTCTTTTTTTCTTGATGGTAAAGAACGTGATTAAAAATTATACTTATCCAAGTAGAGGGAAGTGAATATTTTGAATTGTGCCTACCAGAGAGTGCTAATCAAAAAAGTGTCACATATATGCAGTGTCTTTCTTGTGTATCTTATTTTGATTAAATGTTTGAAATTAACTTACTTGCAACCTGAAACTTATAATTAGTATGCATTATATTTTGCTAAAATTTGAAGTCAGTGTCAAAAAACAAGCCACTAGAGTAAGGAACTACAAAATATAGATGATTTGAGAGTATAAACATCAAGCAATAAAATCACATCAAATTATATATATATATGTATATATGTATATGTATAAAATACATGTGTGAGTTGTCTGCAAAGATATAAGTGCACCTATGTATGCAATGTGTGTGGAGGCCAGAGAGGGTACTAGATTCTTCAGAACTGGAGTTACAGTTCTGCATGTAAAACTGGATGAGATCATGGCATTTTCACATCTTTGGCATTTGTACATCACCCACAGGGGAGATGAACAAATCAATATATCTATGTATCACACACAATTATGGGGACAACGGCTGTTGTTAAATTAATAATGTTGATAATCAGTATTCAAAATCATCAATCCATTGTCTTTTATTTATAGAAACACACAAATTTTAATGAGGCCATAGGGAAAAAATAATTCTTCAATACATAGAGCAATTATATTGTCGAGTGATAATTTCAATACTAGAGAATTAAATATGAGACCCATTATTCAATTATTTTTAAAAGTGGAAAATGACAATTTCAGAGTTGAAACAATCATTCGAGTTATTTGTTGTGGCTGTAAAAAAAATTTCCTTTGTTACTGGAGATTTATATAGAGAATGCCTTGAGGACAGAAATTAGAACTTCATTTATTCTATTTAGAATTTGGTAATGTACATAGTAAAGTACAAGTAAGTATACAGACAAGGTTTGTTGTCTAAATAGGTGATCTTATACATAAGTACTTAGTTGTTGATGATGATGGAAAGGATAGATAGTGCTCTGTATTTTATATAGGTTGATGTAAGACCTGAGGGTGATAATACCACAGAGAGGCCTATGGAAAAAGTCAAGTCTTCACCTAACATCTGTTAATGAAATAAAACAATTTTCTCCCCTAAAAGAATAAGGATCAGAAATGTCAGCCAAAAGCAACAGGTCCATAATGACTGGGGAAAATATGCTGTAATAAACCTAAGAAGCTAAGTATTTGCCAGGAATGACTTTTTTCCTACAAACTCAAAATTATTATTTATCTAATCTTTTTGAACAAATATATTGTAATGTAATTCAAACAAAAGATTCATCAAATCTCAGAGGAAATGAAACACTGGAGAAAGCACATAAAAGCTGGATAAAGTGGTCCTAAATCTGATCCAGGATCTCACAGTGTGTAACTCCTAAACAATTACTTATGCTCTTGGTCTCTGGTTCCCTCTATGTAACCGTGAGAACTGGCTTTCCAAAAGCCAAATCATCTCTGAAATGCTCTGAATTTATGATGCTGGAAAGGAATAAATAATCAATTTACTTGTTATTGGATATAGATATATTCTAATAGAATTCAAAGCAGTCAAGAATCCAGAAATAGAGAAAACACAAGCTATGTTCTTCCATATCATGAAGAAATGTTGTGAGAGAACTAAAATGTCTCATTGTAATCAGATTCAAGATGGAATTTCAGTACTTGTACGTGCCTTTCATCTGGGATCTCAACCCCAAGTCTCTGTGATGATTTCTGAGCTATAATGGGTGAACCTGGATTTATGAGCTGTAATAAACCCATTCTCCCCTAAATTGCTTTTAATCGGGTTCATTACTGTAAGAGCAGGGAATGAAACTAAGACAGATGGAACATATGTGAAGAAAAATTGCTCTTAAAGTTTTCACCAACATTCATTAACCAATAGTAAGTACATAAAAATGTATAGATGCTTAGGGTTCATAATAATGACTATTCAAAATACCTTCAATCAAGAATGTACATTCACCAAGGGAAAACCGAAAATAAAAATTAAGTACTGAGACAAGAGATTTGCTGATCTGTAGACTGAAATGTATAATGTTTCAGAATTTTTTCTTAAAAAACACTGAATTAAACTAATTTATTTACTAAATTTCTAGGATAATAATCATTTTTAGGCATTCCGTTTAGAAATACAAATCACTTATGAGGAAAAAAATGGTTTCCTTGTGTCTTTAATGATAAAACTGTATGAAATTTTTTCCTGTAAATCTTCAAGAGAAAGACACACTCAAAGGTACTATACTAAATAGAATCCATTCAAATATGAGACCAAGAAGGACATATTCCAAAGAAGCAAAACTTTGTGCGATGAAGAAATCTTTTACTAATTAAGATACTAAAAAAAAGACTTTATAATTGGGAAAATTCAGGCATGGGACCAATCAGATTTGTGTATACTGAAACAAGGAACTAATAGCAAAGAACACATGAAAATTATTACTGAAACAGGAAATACATATTAGAAATATTGACAACTTAAAATTAACAGCATAGTTCATAAGAATTGGGAGTTGAGAAGTTAGGGAGATGAGATCAGATGTGAAAAAGTAGATGTTATCATATTTCAGTGAACAGTCAATGTTACTATAAAAAGGAAGCAACATTTAACCGAATTTCATGTTATTGTGAATTGTTCTGTTATTCAGACAAATAATTGAATTGTGACATAAAGATGTATGCATCTGGTATGAAATATTTTTGAATTTTCTTTTTAAGTAGGTATAATTTCTGTTTGTTTACCTTATACAAGAATAAATGAGTTTGATTTTCATCCTTGAAACAAATATAGATGCTATTGTAATTCTTTAATATTTACATGTGGTACATTTTATCATTTTATATTTCTATGTAGGATTTGCTTTATGTTAAACACTAGTGAATACTTACCATGCTATATTCCAAATTCCATTTCTATAAAAACACAGACCGAATAAAAATTTATTGTTATTAATATTTTCAGTAGAGTGATTGGAATCCACATAGCATAATGATAGAGTAGTAGGGAGGTTAGAGACGATCCTTCTTTTCCTATATTTTTATTGCATGTTTATTGAGAAATTATATATATATATGTGGCATAATGTCATATTTTAAACCATGCAGACATTATAACAATTATATTAATTCAGAACTTTTAGCATTCAACACATCAAATACCTCTCATTTCCTTGCAATGAAAACTTAGGTGTTTTAAATATAAATGTTATTGGTGTGTGGGAATCAGAGTCAGAAGAGAAATTTGAGTGTCATCCTATCGTACTTAAGGTGTTGTCCAGCACTTGCTTGGTTTTGCTTTGTATTGTTTTGTTTGAAACACAGTCTCTCTTATGTCTAGGATACAAAAAGGAGTTTAGGCTTACAGGACAGTGAAGTTTTGAGATCCACCCATCTCTCTCTGCTGCACTCAGATTAAAATCACATGTTAATTTATAAGATTTTTAACTTAGGTTCTGGGGATCAAATTCTTACCCTCATGCTGTCAAAGCAAGCACTTTACTAACTAAGCTATCTCCACATTTCTAATTAAAGAACATTTTAAAGTATTTTCTTTTATAAATAAACCTGTTAGATATACTGACCAAAATCAGTAGAGTGGTGGAATATTAAAACATTTTACAGAACCACTATATACTAACAACAAATTGTCTAAGAAAAATCTCTTAT
>NW_008358534.1:630626-631389 GCF_000622305.1 Nannospalax galili
TAATATTGTAGAGTTAATTTAAAGGAATATTAGGCTTTACATGAGCATGTAAATGTATATGCCATGCAAATAAATATGCCATTTTATATACGGAACAATTGTTTAATTAGAGTTTTGTGTCCTTGGGGTTTCTTAGAATCAATTCCACTCAATATGGAAAAAATTTTAGTACTAAAAAGATCTAAAGAGAGACAACCTTAAGTGAAAGTTGGGAAGTTTCAGGTGTCTGCTTACAAGATAGAGAAAGGGAGAAATGGAAAGACTGAATTGAATTGGAAAATTGAAAGAGGAACAGGAAAAATTTTATTTGGTTTTTTTTTGTTTTTGTTTTTGTTTTTGTTTTTTACTTTGGGAGTGTTTTGTTTTTAAGACAAGATCTCATCATGTAGCCCTGGCAAGCTAGAACGTGCTATGTAATCCACAGTAGCCTTGAAACTCAAAAACTCAAAAAGATTTACCAGCCCCTGCTCTGAAGTTCTGGAATTGTAGGCAGGCACCAATATGCCCAGCTAAATTATTTTAATAATTTACTTGAATCACTGAGAATTTTTTACAATGCACTTTGATCATAATCATAACAATGTCTACTCAGAACCACCCCACCTCTTTAGTTCCTTCAGTTAAAAAGACCTGTGATAAATAAGTATGCAAACAGACATAACTGCAGGAACCAGGACAAGGGTAAGGAAACTGTGAGGTAAAGGAAAAGAAATAACCTGAAGGAGAAGAATAGTAGGTAACAGGCCTTAATAAGGGAGATACG
>NW_008358534.1:632716-640903 GCF_000622305.1 Nannospalax galili
TTATAGAGTTTATAATGAGTAAAAGATTATATAAGGGTAATAATTCATCTGTAAACCTAGAAATGTACAGCCAATTTTGAAAGAGATGTACCCTAGCTCAGAAAAATGTTATTGAATAGGTTAATGCTGTTGTAATGAAATGCTTCTTTTAATTAAAATAAATTTAAAAAAAAGACCTGTATTAATTTTTTAGGACTTCCAGGTGTAATTTTCATTCCCTAAAGCTCTTGAGTCTTAGGCGATCTTGTGGAGTCTGATCAACCTACTTGGCATCATACCCTTAAAGAAAGCTAACTCTCCCTCTCTTAGTAGCTATCAATAACCAATAGTTCTTCCAATAACCAATAGTTCTTCAGCTATAACCACTTCTCTCTCCTTCTCTTATGCGGGCTTGGACAGGTCTTGTGTATGATCTCAAAAGTCTTGTGGGTTCATATGTGTAATTGCCCCTATGTGCCTGGAAAACACTCCAGCTCTTACAATCTTCTCATTTCTTCTCTAACAGAGGAGGCTGTACATGACCCATTTAGGGCTGAGTACTCACAGTCTCTTATTCTCTGACCATAGACCAGTTGTCATATTCTGTGATAATCACCTTCTAATGTATAAGGAATCTTCTCTGGTGAGAGTTCAGAGATGTACTAATCTATGAGTATAACAATAAGTCATTGAGTCATTTTAATACTATGTGCATAGTCTCCCCTATGGCATATTACATGCCTAGCCATAGCCTCTTTGCCCTGAGAACAATGTCAAGAATGGACTTCATCTTGTGAAGAAGGCCTTGCATCCAATCAATGTGTTTGGCTACCTTTGATCACATTGGTGCCAGTATTATACAAGTGGGAATATCTTGCCAGTCCAGCTGTCATTGCATGTTCACAGCTGTGTAAAGTTAATAATTACTTTTCTATTTCGGTAGGATGCACAAAACCTTACACCTATATGAACTCTAGTTAATACAGATGAAGCTTCAAGGTCAGTACCAGTTTTATTTCTGTATGTTTGTTCTACAATTCACATAAGTAGTATCAGAAGCTGTGGAGTCTTAATCTCAAGTTCTGGGGGGAAACCAAGAGAAATGGCAATAGCCAGTATTATTTTATAGTTTATGGGACTTCCCTCATGAACAAATCCAAAAGAGAAAACCTACAACTGACTTTGGGCTTTTTATTTGGTAGCCTTTAATGTCTGGTAAGGTCATTATTCCCCTGTTTTAGGATAATTCCTTTAAGTACTTGTTTAATAATGTTTATGTATGTATTTAATAAATTTCCACAGTATGTTTTCATATGACTTTTTTCTTTTTTTTTCTTTTATTCTTTAAGGAACTCGTAACAGTTGAGGGGGATTTATGCTTTTTATTTTATGCAAATGAGTGTTTTGGCTTCATGAGTGTAAGTGTACCAATGCATGAAATGCCCATAGAGGTCAAAAAGAGCATCAGATCCCCTTAAAATGGAGTCGTGGACAATTTTTAGTTGTCATGTTGATGCTTGGATTTAAACCTGGATTCTCTACAAAAGCAGTCAGCACTCTTAACTACTGAACCCTCTCTCCAGCCACAAAAGGAGGAAATTTTATTTACTTATGTATTTATTTAACTATTTATCTATTAGTATGTATATGTATGCAAGATTGCATGAGTTTATGTGCATCTCATATAGGCAGGAGCCAGTGGAGGCCAGAATAGGGTATTGGATCCCCTGGAAATGGAGTTAAAGACTGTTATGAGATGCCATGTGAATGCTAGGGACTGAACCAGGATCTTCTGCAAGGGGACTAAGCACTTTAAAATACTCGATATCTCTCCAGCCCCAACACAATTATTCTTATAGGCATTATTCTCTGCACACCTTTCAAATACCTCAAATTTACACTTTCAAGACTGTTCTTTGGTACCAGGTTGCTTCCCTAGGTCTGCAGTTGTGAAGTCATTAGCATTAGAGTGTCCACCTTGTACCAGAAGCAGATGAATAAGCCTCACCTCTTATTTTACTGCCTGTTTTGTTAGACTTTTTTCTGTTGTTTTGGTTCGTTTGTTTGTTTTGTTTTCCAGCTGCATTAACTTGTAACCTCAGAGTAAGAGACATCAAGCCAAGACCAGATATCTAAGAGATGTTATGGAGTAATCACCTGTCAATGACAAAGGAGAAAGGAGAAGCAGGAGGAGGAAAGAGACCAGACAGCAAAAGAAACGAAAAGTTATGAGAGGGAAGGGGAAGGCGAGGAGAGCTAGAAACAAAGTCTGCAGTGGCACTCTGAAAAAATCTTAGCTGGATGACTAGCAAAAATTGCCCAAGAGAGGAACCTAGTGTCAGGCAGAAATGGTTCAACTGTGTAGTAATCCATGTATTCAGCCATTGCCTGGGACCAGTGTGGGAGATGGGGAGAGAACGAAGGAAGGGAGATCTGAGGAACAAGGTTCCACAATCAGTGTAAACACAGAAGCAGAAAGAAAAGAACCAAGGTCAGGAGGCCAAGAGAGAAATAGAATGGGAGCCTGCCTAAAAGGAAGGGCCTGCAATTAGATAGGAGGTGTAAGTTTCTCTGTTCTACTCCACAGTAGAATGACTAACAATAATAATGTGATCTTATTTCAAGAACAGAATTTTTAATGTTTTTAACACAAGTAATTGATAAGTATGACTTAATTGCTATACAACATTTAGAAGTATCAAATCATCATAACTTTCCCCATAAACATACACAATTATTGTATGTCATTTAAAAATAAAAGGCAAGAGCATGGAAATATTTCACTTTTATTCACATGTGTATGGGTTTAGTGAACTGGTTTAATATTACGAATGTCATGAATGAGTCTGAGGGAAAAACAGGCCTATTAAAAAGAATTGTATTTTTTTAATTTTTAAAATATTTTTATTTTATATGTGTAAGTCTTTTTCAGTCTTCACCCCATTTTGAACAATGGCTGTGTAAATCAGAAAAGGGTGATGGATCTCCTGGAACTGGAATTACATAGAGTTGTTGGCCAGCATGTGGGTGCTGGAAACTGAGCCAGGTCCTCTGAAAGAGCAGCCAGTGTTCTTAACCCTGAGCCATCTTCCCAGCATCCACATGGAAGCTAACAGCTGTCCCTAATGTAACACCAGTTTCAGGGGATCCAACACCCACTTCTGAGTGCCATGGGCATTGAAAAACATGTGTGCACTAACGTACATGCATGCAATACACTCAGGAATTTTTTAATCATATTTTTTAAAAATTTAATAACTACATGATTAGAAGAAACATTTCATTACAGCTTTAACATATTCAGTAACACACTCCAGAGCAAGAGTACATCTATTTCACAAGTGGCTGTAAGTTTCTAGGTTCACAGTTGAATTAATACAATTATACAATATTGAACTCAGTATAAGCCCTATAAGACATACAATTGAATGAGTTTTTAACCTTTAAAAAAGATCTCCATTTCATTTTATAATATAGTGTTCCTTGCAGAAAGACTCATTGTTTTTGCTACTAACCCTGCGATGTTGGCACATGTATCTCTAATCTGTATGCATCTATTTTTAGTCAAAATCGGTTGCACTTGGATCCTTGGCGCCTGTATATGTCTATAAAGTCATCGGGTACATTTCAATGATAACGTTTATCACCTTTACTAATCAACATGATGAAAACTTCCATGCTTCCATGGAAATGCTTCCATGCTTTTCAATACATTTTTTAAAATTTGTTGATTTTTGTGTGTGTGTGTGTATCACATAGAACATCCCAAACCATCTTGTTCAACTATACACCCACTTCCCTGATGGCAGCCTCCCATAGCCTCCCTCCCCCGACTAGAGCCCTTATACTCTGATACCCCTGCTACTGTCTGCTGTGTTGTTGGCACCCCAAGTCATTCCCCACTAGTTACCCTTCTGATGAATCTAGTCAGCCTATCTAGAGTTCCTTGTTTTAGGAAGATCAGCTGTTCCTCATCTAGCAGCATTCAGTTGTCAATATTCCTTTAGATAAGATTGGGGTCTGCTGTTCATTTTCCTGGTTCTATGCTGGATTACTATCTGCAAGAAGCATATAGAACACCAAACAGACAGGACCAGAAAAGAAACTCTCCATGGCACATCATAGTAAAAACACTAAACCTACAAAACAAAGAGACAATATTGAAAGCTGCAAAAGAGAATCAACAAGTCACATATAAAGGAAAACCCATTAGGATTACAGGTGACATTTCAGTGCAAACTATAAAAGTCAGAAGAACCTGGACCAAAGTATTCCCAGTTTTAAATGACCACAGATGCCAACCCAGATTACTATACCTAGCCAAAATGTCTATTATAGTCGAGGAGGAAAGAAAAATATTCCATGACATAAATAGGCTGAACGAATTCATGTCCACAAAATCAGGCCTTCAGAGAGTTCTGGAAGCAATACAAAGAGGTGAAGAAAGGAATGACTATACCCAAGGGGTTGTAGAAATAAATGCAATGAAGGTATAACTGTGGAAAAGTACAGCTATATCAAGAATGCGAACAGATAAAAATGACAGGATTCAATACTCATCTTTCATTTATAACTTTAAATATTAGTGGACTGAACTCCCCAGTCAAAAGACACAGACTAGGTGAATGTATTAAGAAACAGGAATTTTTAAAAAGGTTTTTAGTATTAGTTATCACTCTGGTGTAGAAGCAGAAGATATATGTCATGAGATTCAAATTCAAGGCAAAGATTTACTTCTGCTGAGAAAATTGTCTTTAACTCATATAACTGAACACTACAAGAATAATTATGAGGGAACTGGAGAGATGACTCTGGTCAAAAGCACTGGCTGTTCTTGCAGAGGACCCGGGTTTGGTTCGCAGCACCCACATGGTGGCTTAAAATCATTTTTAACTCCAATTCCTAAACTTCTTGAGACCTCCATGGGCATTGCGTGAGACCCGTGCACTTACATGAATGCAGGCACTTCACTCATACATATAAAATAAAAATAATAAGTATTAGAAGAATAATTATGAAATAATAAATGAAACTAATAATTATTCTTTTCATTTCTGAAATGATGCATTTTAGCCAGAACATTAATGCAACTTCATGGAATTTTCCTGTAGCTTATTTAGCATGTGTTGACCCCCAAATCAAAGCAGCATGAGAGGAAGGCTTTCACATAAGCTGCTCATTTTGGAATGTGATAAGCCCAGAGAACAGTAATGGGAGTTCACAAGAGTGTAAAACAGAAAGTAGGGAAAAGGAGTGGTTAGCTTATGTTATTGAGCTGGTTCTGCTGTGTGCAACATGGACACCATGCAAGCAAAATCCTCAGAGTAACTGCATGGAATAGACTTCAAAATTTATCACATTAAGGAGAGAAAGGGGACACTTATGTACCACAATTTACAGCAATGCATTGGAACAGTGTTGTCCCTTAGTTAATATTAGTATACTACCTAATACATATATATATACATATAGATAATATATCAAATGTTATGTATGACACACTTATATGAAACAATTCTTCATGTTTGATGTGAATCTACCACTTAACTGGATATAGCATATTTTATTTTTGAAACCAAACAATGCTATCATGATGTTTTCACACTCTCATGTTTCCTTTTGCATATGTGTGAATGTGCCAGATGCTTTGCACCACAGGGCCAGAGGAAAACCATGATACAAATCAATTTCAGATCCAAGTTTAGTGGAGATGACACAGCCAGATTTCATGTACCTGTACAAATCAATTACCTCAGTAGCAGTGGAAAGTTAGGTCAAGAAACAGGGGACAAAAACATGACTTGATAGCCTTTATTATATACATCAGAGTACATGAAATCCAGCAGTGATATGATGTAAGAGGGGTACAGATAAGGGAGGGATTCTAAATATAATAAAAATATATTGCATGAAATTCTAAATAATTCAATTAAAAATAAGTGACATGGGGCACAAAGGTTGTGGGGATTAAATAAAATAATGAAGATGTATTTATAAATCTGTACATTGTTAATAAATACATGAAATCATATTTTGTCCCTATAATTTTACTTTCACATCTATTTGTAATTGTAGGGATCAAACTATTTCTATTTAGAGTTTGAATTAATATGTAAAACTAGTTTTTTATCAAGAAACATTAAAATAGCATTTGTTCCAGTATATTTTTCAAGCCATATTTCAGCATGATCAGTTTTTTTGAATATTTGGTACAAACTGATTTTCTCTGGCATCTGTTTTCTCTATACCAGGAATTACCCTCACAGTTTTTACTTGAAATGGTGTGCTTGCATGAAGAGTCTTCACAGTGTGGCTAGGTTATAGGAATTTCTCCATAAATGGAGAGATATCCTTATATCTGCTTTTTTTTGTCCTTGTGAATTCCGTGCCTTGCAATGAATAATTTTCTACTGTGGTAACTTAATTCACTCTTGAAAAGTTTTATTTGTTGTTATTTACCTAAAATACACAACAATCTCTGTATCAAAAACTTTGAGGATGATCCTTAAATTCTTCCTAGACCATATTATACAGCTGAATCCATTATTCTGTCAAAGTCTTTGACAGGTTCCTCCAGACTATCTTGTCACAGAAGGTATCATCTCTCCATTTAAAAGAAATTATCATGGGAAGTTTTGTGCAAAATTCGCTGAAGGTCTTCCCCCTACTGTTCTTATCTGTATTTTTCTCTCTTTGACCAATTGTGACCACTTATAATCAGGATCAACCTCATATCCTGGTCTAAGACTTACATTTATGTTACTTTTGAGAGCATCAAAGGCATTGAATAACAAGGATATGCTTTTCTTTCAATCAAAAAATGGTTATCAATATTCAGACTAAATCAACTATAAGTACATTATGAGTATTTAAAACTCAAATTTAATTTAATGGGGAACTTAGAAAATATTCACTGTGGACAGATTACAAATTCCAGTTATTACAGAGCAGCTGTCCTCAGCCAATAGACTTTGCAATGTACAGATTTCTAGAAAGATGTGTTTTATAGACACTATTGAATATTTCAGCATTGATTGCTATTTAATTGTCAATGACTTATAATCCCAAAGCAATTTATTTGTGAGAAAGTATCGGCCTTTGGTCCAGTAATTTTGCTATTTCATTGTAAGGAATCTATTTGGTACAATTTTAAACCAATATGCTATTTATAATACCGTATTACCATGTTATATTAGCTTGATGCCAGTAATGAAATTAGGGAGAATTTTTAAACTGGATGAATGAGAATGTAAAAGAGAAAGCACAGAGGTAGCAATATTCCAGATTGCTTATCATGCTGCAAAGCATTACTGTTTATCAATGCATGTAAATTCTGGAAATTAATATACCGCTATTTTATTTATTTTTTAATTTTTTATATATTATTTAGTTTTTATGTGTATGAGTGTATTGCCTGCATGTTTGTAAGTGGGCCTATGTCGTGAAAGGCTCAAAGAAGTCAGATGGCATCAAATCCCTAGGGATTGGAGTTACAGATAGTTGTCACCTGCCATGTGGGTGCTAGGAATCGAACTCAGGTCCTCCACCAGAGCTGTGAGTGCTGTGAGCTGTGAGTAAACACTGACGCACCTCTCCAGCCCCTTGACTGCTATTTTGTAATGATACATTTCAGAAATCACTGCAGTGTAAACTAAATGAACACTTCAGAACATGTCAGTAGATATCTGAATTCCAAAATTCATAGTCTAGCATTTTTGTGTAGCGGAGGAACAGAGCAGATTGAGATACGGATTCACTCCATATGAAGCAAAGTATGAAGGTAGACTTCCCGTGGCATATCTTCAGTGTATTCATTACTTGCATTCATTACCTGCCTGCTAGATGGAATTGTGAAATCATAGATATAAAAATGTCACAGTCTTCTGATGAATCTTTTCATGACAGGATCAATCTACCTTTAACTGATTTCTCATTCTTTCTTTTCATTTCTTTTTGCCTAAATTGTAAAATCGCAGATATCAATATTAAGCCACTTGAAAATTGGAGTTATTGTACACATGTCATCTTTTAACTTTTCAAACCTTAGCACCATGGCATTAGCATATGTTTATGTCCTTAAATATTCAACTAAAGTAAGAACTTGTACAATTTTCCAGAATCCCATCATATTTATAATCCTATATTATTTTGTAGTTCTTTCTCTCTCTATGTATATATATATAATATGCATTATATATGATATATAAT
>NW_008358534.1:640926-648670 GCF_000622305.1 Nannospalax galili
TGGCAATATTATTTAAGCTTCATGAACATTTCAACAATTTACATCTAAACCCCGAGGGTTCAAATGTATCAACCTTTCCTTATACTCCAGCAAGATGATGTTTAAAGAAAACACATGTTTCAGAATAAAACAAGCTTCCTACAAGTGGTCTTTATTTGAGAATTTCATACATGACTGCTGTTTTTACATTATTTTAACCCCTCCATTTCCCCTTCCAACTCCATCCATGTCCCCCCAACTCCTCAATTTTGTGACCTCATCAAATGTATCAACCTTTCCTTATACTCCAGCAAGATGATGTTTAAAGAAAACACATGTTTCAGAATAAAACAAGCTTCCTACAAGTGGTCTTTATTTGAGAATTTCATACATGACTGCTGTTTTTACATTATTTTAACCCCTCCATTTCCCCTTCCAACTCCATCCATGTCCCCCCAACTCCTCAATTTTGTGACCTCATCTTTGACTATTATTTTTACATGTATGTACACACATCTATACACATATGTATGTATATGTTATACATACACACACACACACAAAGATCAGTCCATTTAGTGGTGCTTGTGTGTACTCGTGTTTAATTAAGGCTGATAGGTGGAATTGGATAACCTCTCAAGGATCTCATCCCTGAGGAAATCTGATTCTCTCTTGCTCAGCAGTGATTGATTGCTCGTATCTCTTCATTTAAAGGTGGGGCCTTGGGAAATATCCCCCATCTACACTGGCATGTCAACTGGTTTTGTATTTATGCAGGTCTTGTTTACTCAACCATACTGTTGATATTTCATGGGTGCAGCATTCCTGTCATGTCCAGAATACCCCAACTAGCAGAGAATACCCTCGTCCTCTGGCTCATTTGACTACTTCTTTAGAAATTAAGCACAGACATACTCAATCACCCAATGTAGGCATTCATCCAAGGAAAGCAAACCCATGTTTACATAAAGACTTTACTTGAATTTTCATAGCATTATTTATCATAGTTTAAAAAAAACTTAGAAACAGGGGCTGGAGAGATGGCTCAGTGGTTAAGAGTAGCAGCTGCTCTTGGAGAGGACCTGGGCTTGATTCCCAGCACCCACATGGTAGCTAAGCTGACTCTTGCTATTGAATCTATGCAGCCATGAATAACCTATCTGCAAAATCACAAGAAATGCTCTCCAAACATATTCAGTTATTGATCAAAAAAGATGTTTTATTGCCAGGCATGGTGACACAGTCCTTTAATCTTAGCACTGGGGAGGCAGATGTAGGAAGACCTCTATGAGATCAAGGCCCACCTTGTCTCCACAGAGATTTCCAGGCCAGTTGTAGCTCCAGGGAGACTCTGTCTCAAAAAGACCATGTTTTGGAGAATAAGAGACTGTATAGTATAGGATGGGACTCTTATATCAAACCTCACCCACCCACAGCTCAGGGACCATTGTGGAAAAGGAGGCAGAAAGATTGTAAGAGCCAGAGTTGGTTTGTGAACATAGGCAGGTGGAGGCTTCCAGCCCACTGGAGGCTTGTTCATGTGAGCCTATGGTGCAGTGGGGTTGAGCACGGGACCCATGTCAGCTCAATTAAACAAGAGTCCAAAGGGGAGGTAAGAAATAGGTGGCAGGCTAACACTAGGCTGAGAAGTATTTGAGACAAATTGCTGCTGTGTGATGGAGAGTATGACTTACATACAACCACTGGATGCCTCCAGTGGATGCATTTACACTGAAAGATATTTGGGTACAAAAACCTGAATAAATAGAACTCAATATGTATGGCAGAGTGCATAGGGCTCAGTGGGGAGCTAGGGAAGCATGGATACAGGAGGGGTCTGGATTTAAGTGAGAAATGTTGCATAACATTTTAAAAGCTCAATAAAAGACCTCCCCTCAAAAAAAGGTATTTTCTATGATTCACATTGGGAATTGATACACCTTACAATGCTTGAGCAATAGTCATTCCTCAGTCCTTGAAATATGGGAAAAATGCCTCATTTATGATAGAATATGGTGATACCAGAATGGGTCAACAGTCTGTATATTTACTTTCACTTGATGTACTCAGCTACCAGTAGATATTGTTGCTGTGTAAATTGGTCACAATAGTGTAACAGCATAGTTAATGCCATTTATATGTGAAAGTCATTGGAGATGTAGGAATGAGGTTGACAAAATTGATTCCTAGAATGCAACACCCAGTGCCATTGTATCTTTGTCCGTAAACTCCTTTTACCAAAATTGAAAAATACATATAAAACTCTTTATCTGTAATTTTATTTAACATCTTGTCATACTACTCATTTAACTACTATTTGTGAATCATCTAATTATGACTAATTTTTCTTCTTTCCTAAGGCCAATAATAGCCCAGGTAAGAGAGAGATCATATAAGGCTTTGCCAAAGTATTTGTGTGTTGCAAATACTTCCCGTTAATCTTTAACATCTTCTGTTTTGATAGATAATTTGCAATAAATTTTATTTTTAATGTTATCAAATTATTTCACTGGGATTAATCTGGTATTATTGAAATATATTATGTCAAGTTGAATCCATGGTGAAAAACAGAAACAGGAAAAATTTAAAACCTTAACTGTTTCTGGATATTAGACCATTTTGCTTTTACATTTAAAAAGGCAAGAATACATAACAATAAAATATTGTGGCATTAAGTCAACCTTTCAATCGTCCATTTATCAAAAATATGCTGAGCACCTACTATGTAGCAGAGTGTGTTTCAGTGATTAGAGAGCAAGAGCAAATATTGGATGTACAAAGAACCGTTCTTTTAAATTTAAAATTATAATTTAGATATATGCATCTTCTTAATAACTTTTGGTCTTTTTGAGACAGGGTCTCTTTGTAGTCCCAGTTGGCCTGAAACTCACTAGGTAGACCACACTGGCCTTGAAATTAAAGAGATCTCCCTGCCTCTGCCACCTGAGTGCCAGGATTAAAGACATGCACCACCACACTTGGAGACTTTTTAATATTTATAAATCTAGAAAATATATAGTCTTCTTTTTATTTATGTCTTTATGAAATATCAGAAAAGTCATATCATTGATTCTTAAGCAGTTAACACTTTAAAGGTTTAAATATTCAATCTATTTTAAACTCTTGAAAATATCAACCTCTCTCCAAAAGAAAAGTTTCTCAAGGCAAACTAATCTAGTAATATATCTGACCTCAGGTTCTTTTCTGATCTCAATATTTTGCTCTTATAGTATCAATTTGACTAATTAATCCCAGAGCTCTCAATGCTGCTGTTTAAGACTTCTGTGATTCAGCTACTTTGAAGGTAAATTTGTATCTAAATCTTTGGGATGTATTGATATCTAAATTGCAAGCCCCTCATCACTGATAATTTTTTTAGATACAAGTTCACATAAGAAAAAAGATTTTTACAGAACTTCGCTAAAAAGCTTTGATACAAAACATTTCCGTCAGATATAGTAAATATCTTGAACAGCCATTCCCAATATTAAGATATGATATTACACACCTGTGGTATTCCCAAGATTCCAGAAGATAATATATGTATACCTTGGGCTACATACCAAGGTGTTGTCCACAACATTGCAATACTATTTTATGAGAGTATAATTCTAATTATTTTATAACAATAAAAACATTTCTGAACATCTAGACATTATACTAAACAATTTACACACATTTTTTTCTCATTTCATCAAACCCTTTGAAATAGATATGATCATAACTCTCATTTTCCAAGAGGAATTTTCAACTTCGGTAAATTTAGTAATTAGTGCAAGATGATTTACTTTCTTAGCAGTAGATTAATGATTTACATCATGTTGCTTTCTTAGTATTTTGCATAGTTCTTCAACCTACATCCCACACAGCCAACGACCATTGCCTCCGTCCTTATAACTGTTGTATTAAGGTAATTTTACATTAAAGTAAGTTACATCTTAAGGTAATTTTACATATTAAGGCCCCTGGACCCAGGAAACCTGGAAAGTAATCGGTCAATCCTAAAACTTGGTAAAATTCTCAAGAGTTTAAAATACACATTAAATATTTAAACCTTTGAAGTTTAAACTGCTTAAGAATCAAAATTTACAAATATGGCATGATGAAGAGGGCCAAGGAAGCAGAAAAGTTGGAAAGGAATCTGTCAGTTGAAAAACTGGGATTATACAATTTTCTGGATTTCAAGAATAAAGTGAAGGCTCTGATGGTCATCAGTACTGTATTGTAATGACTCAGGATTAAAAATCTACATCTCTGACTCCAATTGCAATATTCATTCTATAACAGCATTCCCCACTCAAACTTTTGCAAATTATATTTTATAATTATTATTAAATAAAAGTTAATTTGTTCTCTCTTGACAGGCCTAAATCTACTCCTCATCTATAGGATTATTTCTATAATAGCATAATTTTGACATTGAAAAGTGTGTAACAGCCAAATATTTTTGACAATCATGGAATATTTATTTTATATTTACTTTACTTTATATTATAATTTATTATAATCCGTATGTAGGTCTCCAGTAATGTAGTGCTAAGGGAGGCAATGAGCTATTGTTCTAAAATCATGAATAAATTTGTTTTCTCCCCCTATCTAGAAGCCTTTGAGAGGAAACTGACACTGATTCTAACCACTCCAACAGCTATCAAAATACCTAAAGCAAACCCTGAATCCATCACTCTAGAGTCCAGCCTTGGAAGACAAAAGAAAAATGAGAAGGAACCCAATAGAGGGATGAAATTGTCAAGAAATTCTAATGGACTCATATGAATATTTGAAAATGGCCCTGTTCTGACTTTTTTCTAGTTCTCTGGCTAGAAATTGTAATGCTAATTACTCTTGCCTTTACTTCTCCTTCACATCTCCTATTCAGGATTCAAGGACTTTCTTTTCCTCCTAGAGATAAGAGTTATGCAATTTGGGAGTCTTTTAGATAGATCCACTGAAGGGGTACTCCAGTTGCCTTACCATGCATCCCTGTTCAGCATGGAAGAAGCCAGAGGGGTCTGTGTCCCATTGCCTATTGGAAATTTGGGTAATGTCTTCAGAGAATGGTGTGATAAGAATAGGAGGTAGGAATTGCTTAGGCAGTTAGGGTAGAAAGGCCCCAAAGAAGAGCAGCCAGTTTCTTGGCTAACACTCACAAGGTTCTTGGGCCTCTTAGGAACATACTCTGTTCAAAGGCCAAAAATGTTGAAAGTATTTGGGAACTTGTATCTAATCCTTAAAACATTTTAGTGTTACCTCTTCAGAGGGGGGAATGTTAGAGTATGCAAAAGCCCCGTAAAAATAAATGAATAAATCAAAGAAGAAAAGAAAAAAGAAAAGAGTAAAATAATAGCCAAAACCTCAGGTCAGGAATACGATTGCCTGTATGGTATTCAAGTATCTGAAATGTAATTTGAAAATGAAATTCAGAAAACTTCCCATGAGCCTTTAATTAATGAATATGCATTTTTGTATTGTTTTTATTCTGCCAATCCCCAACATGACATCGGGCCTCTTTACTGACGCTTATTCCTTTTTCCCTATAGTTTACTTTTGCTTACTTCTTTGAAATTATAAGAAATATACAATCTCTAAATCAAACTGACTAACTTTTTTCATTTAAATATTTCTCCTTTGTGTATTAGGAAAGAATTTAATCAAACTAAAACTCATGGTAATAGCCAACATTTACATAGTACTTTTTATATGTTCAGTACTGTGCTGAGTGTTTCCCATGCCTTGTTTAATGCTCAGAACTTTTAACGTTAGATCAGTAGCTTGTGTAACACTGATATTACAACTCAGTCATGTGGGCGAGGATTAGGTAACATGTAAAATCACCAAGAAAGTTCACTAGTAAATAATGATATGGGGTCTGATATGCTGTCATGATATTTATAAAAAGCACACTTTAAAACTTGTGCTCTGCTATAAATATAGAAGCTAAACACATGAGTTCAGATGCAAGACTTGTAATAAATCATAGTGTTCTTACACACATAGAACTTAATTATCTGCTCCAGATGTATTATTTTAATTCAAAAGTTCCTTGTCAGCGTTGAATACCTTGAGTAGGATTTTGTCCATTACCACTGTATTAGCTAGTTTTTCCCATTGCTGCAAAGTACCACCTGATCAAAGCAACTTAAGGAAGGAGGGTTTACTTTGCCTCAAAGCTCAAAGACACAGTTTATCATGGCAGCAAAGGAATGGCTGCAGAGCATGGGGAAGCTGGCCATACTGTATCCATTGTTTCAAACTAAATGAGATATGAACACACATTCTCCATGCTTTCTTCCAGCAAGGCTATATAAACTCATTCAGTCTAACTCTTTGAGATAGATATGATCATAATTCTCATTTCCCAAGAGGAATTTTCAACTTTGGTAAATTTAGTAATTAGTACAAGATGATTTACCAACAACAAGGGGGCAAGCATTCAAATTACATATGCCTATAGGAGACATTTTAAAGCAAATTCATGAAGTAATGGTAGATCTTTTATAAAAGGCATGACATGAGAAGATATAATATTATTAGAATAACAACATAATAGAACATGTTTAAATGTCTTTCCAGGAGCACAGTTTTGTCAAATTCAGTCAGAAGCTATGTTTTTGAGGAGATAATATTCCCAGTGGCATGGCCTTGAGGCCAAAAAGAAGATATTGGCAGGACTTTTCTCATTTATTTTCATTTTCTTATAAATCACAGTTTTGTTCTACCTGTGATGCAATACCTGATAATAGTGATTATATAGATTATATCTTACTGTTTCTAATAGTAGACCATTCTTCCACCATGGTGCCTAAAACTATTTATTATAACATAGTGTTGATTTCAGAGACTTACTTTTTGTTCTTAGAATTAAATCATAATATTTGAGTCTCTCTCTCTCTCTCTCTCTCTCTCTCTCTCTCTCTCAGAGGTGTGTGAATGGCTGTGGAATGTTCAGTGATACTTCAGAAACATGAAGTTTTTGGCAATTTGCCTTATCACTTTACCTATTTCTATTATACTACTAACACATTCACCTCCTAGAATATTCAGTTTAAATAAGTGTCCAATACTGCATTTGGGAAATCACAAAAAAATTACAAAAAGAAAAAGATGACTGTTGTAAAATTAAAATTAATCATTTTAAATATTCAAAAGTCTACTTTACTTTCATGAACACTCTATTAGTCACTTTTCTGTTGCTGTGTTAGAAACACTGAACAAAATGACTTATAAACGGAAGAGTTTATTTGAGCTTACAGTTTCAGGGGAATTACAGTCCATCTTGGTGGGGAGGCATGGTGGCAGTGATGGCTGGAGGAGGTGCAGCAGAGCTAAGCTCTACATCTTCCAGCAGGCACAGGAAACAAGAGAGAAACTGCAGATCTGGCAAGGCTTAAGAATTCTCTAAGCCCACCCCCAGTGACATGCTTCCTCCAGGATAGCCACACCTTCTAAAACCTCCCAAACAGCACCACCATCTGGGGACAAAATGTCTAAATACTTGGAACCTATGGGGGATATATTTATTCAAACATCACAAACATCTAACTACAATTCAATTGTCAAGTCTGAATTTCTGTCTTAATTTTTCTGTCTTGTATCATTTTTACTAACATCTTCCAAAACCTTTTTGAAGTTATAGATTCTATGAACATGAAAAATCTACAATATAGTAGTGACTTTTGGTGAGTGGATTTTTCTTATCACATATGAAATTTGAAACATACTGTGCACACACACACACACACACACACACACATACACAAACACTCCA
>NW_008358534.1:648883-756848 GCF_000622305.1 Nannospalax galili
TTGTGATTTGTCTTAAAACACATCTATATAATTAACAGAAAAAAATAAAACTACTCTTTCATCCAAATATATCCTTATAAGTGTCAGATACTATGTGAAACATTGGGTTTAACATAAAATATACATCACAATCAATAAATGCTTTCATACAGCTTAGCTAACAGAATATTAAGGAGTTTCCTATAGATGACTCATATAAAACTCAATCTGATAAATTATTCAAGGCAAATGATAAAGTAAAATGAAGAATCATATTTCAGGGCAACTTGTTGAGACCTCATATAGAGGATGCTTTAAATGAACTAATGTTGGACACAAGAAGGAAAAATGGTTCAGATATAGAGAATAGCATATCAAATACACTGCAATTGCTGAAGAACAAAATACCACTTTGTGGATGAGACATAGACACTGTAAGTGAAAGAAAGAAAACTTCAGAATGTCAACATCCAAATCCTCAATGGCTCCTCATTGTACATTAAACAGTGTTCTGTTGTTCTTGTTCTGTGGGTTGTTCTTGTTCTGTTGTTGTTCTTGTTTGGTTTTGTTTTTCTTTGTTTTGTTTTGTTTTGCTTTGCTTTGCTTGCTTTGCTTTTTGGTCATTGGGTACCACTCTATCACTTTTACCAAATAAGTGCTTGCTTTGAATTCTATTATCAGTTCAGAAAATGGGCCGGTAAATTTAAAATAATTGGTTAAGAGTGTGGATATTGATTGACAAAACCTTAGTATGCATTAATTGAATTAAATAATCATTATATTTATTAGATATAGATTGTGTGAAACAGGAAGTATGCGGGAAGTACCAAATGCCTTCTAGATTCATCTGAGTTTGCCTGGTACATATTATTTTTCTTTTTTAATATTTTACTTTTATTTTTTTTAACATTTTTAACATCCACCCACTTTTAAAAAAGGAACAGGTGCTGAGAAATGAGTCAGTGGTTAAAAGCAATGACTGTTCATGCAGAAGACCTGGATTCAATCCCGGCACCTACATGGTGTCCAACAACTTTCTGCAACTACAGTTCCAGAAGAATTTGATGCCGCTTCTGACCTCCATGAGCATTGCAAAATATGGGTGCACCTACATACATGCAGGCAATACGCTCATACACATAAAATAAAAATAAAAAAAAAATAAAAAAGAAACAGAGCCAGTATCTGTTAAACATATTGCGAGATTGGCTTTATCTGTTTTAAAATATTGGCTGTTCCAGTAGAAATACAGCATCATTCTTCAAGTGATATTGACAAGTAAGTAGTTTTCTTTGAAAGATCATTGATAGAGCTCCTAAAGAGACAGGGAGTGAGATTTGTCACTGTGTAGGCATACTTGTGTAAAATTTGGAAAAAATGAAAACAGACAAAATAGAAATGTTAAAAGGAAAATGGGAATACTGTATAAAATTATTTTGGTTTCAGTTTGAGATCTATGAAATCAACTGTCATGAACGACTCACATTAATATAGGACACATGAAGTTCCATCTTTTTGTAAAGTCATCCAAGAAATGGTGCTCTACAAAACTTCTTAGAATAATAATTATATTACCCTGAGCTTCAAAGAGAAGAAAAGTGGACAACAAAGAGGAAGGGACATAAAGAAAATGAAAGTCTTTTTCAGAAGGATCAATAATAAATGACTTCAGACTTCTAGAGAGAATTCTGAGACTCCTATATTCAGATGGAATGAAATTGACCATTTGTTTTATGACTCTCTGTGGTCCTCCTAGCACCTAAGCTGCTGTGTAAAGAATCAGTTCAAAAAAAATACAGCTTTCAGCTATATACCAACATACACAGAATATAACTGCCCTGTCAATGTGTTTTATGGAAGGAGGAGGAAGGTCTGTATAATAGAACATGCATTAACTAGTTATTTACTGTAGGATATTTGAACATATATCAATACTGTGTAGGAAGAGGAATGCTCTAGTAAAAATGCTTCTAGATATTTGATCTCTTGGCTGTCTGTGTGGACTAGCTCAGGGAGAGTTATTAGAAGTTGAGTTATAGAGTGTTCTCCAGACTCGTCTTGGGTCCTTATAAGGCATGTTTGCAAGCCATATATGCATCAGAAAATCATCTATAATTTGGACTATTTTTCAACAAAAATGAATTTTAAGTGATACATCATACTCTTCCTTCCTTCCTTTCAAATGAAGTCTCCTCTATGCAACTTGAGATGCCTGAGAAACCTGAGCTTCAGTAGCAATTAAAATATCCAACGTCTACAGGAAGACACAACTTTTATACCTGCCTTCTTCATAGCACTTCCACCAGTTCACAAAATGGGCTATGCTGACATAATTGACATTCTCTGAAAGAATATTTGGAAGAATGTTTAAACTTCAGTTGTGATATTGTTAGAGAATTATTTTCTATACCTAGCTATTTTATAATAATTCCCTCAAGCCCATGAGAATTCTGGTAAATCAAAAATAAAATAAAGAAATGCTATTTGATAAATTGCAACATGTTCATATTTGTAAAAGTACATCAAAATTTTTGTTGAAGGAATCTCCACTACATTTTTAAACATATATATATATATTAAAAACAGTGTGGCATGGGTGGGGGAGAATGTCTAAATTTATTTAAGAACTGTGGTATAAAATGCATAAAAGCTCAATAAAAAGTGATTATTTCCTGGGTGTGGTTGCACACGCCTTTAATCCCAGCACTTGAGAGACAAAGGCAGGCAGATCTCTGTGATTTCAAGGCCAGCCTGGTCTACATAGTGAGTTCCAGGCCAGCTGGGGCTACAGGGAGACCCTGTCTCAAAAAGACCAAAAAAAGAAGTAAAGATTATTTCCCTCAAAAATTATTTGATATTAATTTCCTTATATGTGGTTAATAATGTTGCTTCCTAAGACAATAGTATTACACTAAAGTATACATTTGCTCTTTTTATTTGTGTGTGTGTGTGTGTGTGTGTGTGTGTGTGTGTGGTGTAAATGTGGAATGTGGTTGCTGTATTTTTACCAGGATAGTAAAGTAGGAATTTCCAGATCCTTGGTTTGTACCAGAATGGTTCTTGGGAGCTGGGAGTTCTTTGAGTGAGTGTTAGTGTCCATAGGGTTCTATACACATTATATAATAAGAATAATTCCATGGGGTTCCGGATTAAATCTGGAATGCATCTTTTCTCTGAATCACTGGTATCCCCAATGGCAAAAGAGAAATATTTGTTGTGAAACATGCAAGGCTTAAGCTTCAGGGCTTCTTACTTGGACCACGGCTATAGAGGTGCATATTAGGGAGGCCAGTGAATGGCAGGGTTGGTCATCACATTCACACAAAAAAACAGTACTGGTCATATTATAGCAATTTAATGGAGATGGTATGAGTAACACTAAGAAACTCCAAACATAATTTTTGTATTTCTGTGAGCACAGTTCCTGATGGAAAGAAATTACAGGGAAGAAAAATTCATTTCGGCTAATACATTCAAAAGTTTTAGTGGAAAGAACGTTAACAGAGACTCAATCAGACAAAACAGCATAGAACTGGGGAAACGGGCATTAGTCCCCATACCTAGCCGAGGAACTATTGGTAACTGATTACTGCTGGGTGAGGGAGACTATATCTTTTTTAAGGGTGTGTCTCTAGATAGGCTGACTAGACTCCAGTGGAAGAACTTTCACCGAGGGACATTTGGGCGAAATTCTTGACTGAGTAGGACTTAACATACATGAGAGAATGCATGAAAGCCGGTGGAGGTATGGGGAGTAACAGATGGAGCAACTGGCCTAAATTTGATTAAGATCTATTTTAAGAAATGCACAAAAATCTCAGTAAAATATGAAAAAGAAAGTTGAGAGATAGGGAAGGCCAAGTTTCAAATGGGTTCTCTCATTTTCTATATTTTGTTTCGTCTGGATCCCCTGGCCCATAGAACGTTGCTGCCCTCATTTCAGAATGAACCTGCCTATTAGTTAACCCTTGCTGGAAATATTCTGAGAGGCATACCCAAAGGAGAGCATCAGCAATTTCCTAAGTGATTTTAAACCTAGGCAAGTTGAAAATCAAGATTAATCTTCAGAGAAACAATCCATAACTTGCCGTATTGGGAATCTGATATCATCAGTTTTCTGATATAAATCCATATTTGAGCAGAAACCCTCAGAGAAACATTGAAATTGATTAAAAATTCTGTAAATTTCTTGAGAAGTTATTAATAATTCTAGATATGGAGCAATACTACATAAACAATAGAAAAATGATCACAGTTTGGTCTAGACAATAAATACTTAAAACTATAAGTATCTGAAATTAAATTCATGAGTGGAAAACATCAAAATATGCATTCTCCATAGGTTTTTGTGTGTCTTCTACAAGACATTAGCGAAGACAGGTCTTATTAAGTCTTGTCTTTTACTTATTTTCATTTCTATTTTTATCCATTATTCCATCTGTGATATGTTATTATTGACTTTGATTGATTTTAAAATTCAAAACTAATTCCATTTTGCTCTAGCTGGCTTTCGCTTTATCCCATGTTTATGCCCAGCAATTCCCACTGTAGCCAGATAGGCAGAATGTATTATTCAGGCAGTTTGATGGAATACATTGTTCCTATAATACCAGGAAACTACAAGTAGACAGGTAGCACACCCAAGTAGCAAGTCCTCCAACCTAGCCTAACCAAAGTTTTTGTTAATTGAAAATCTCTTTGTTAACTGACCTGCCCTGGTCTGGTGAACTATGGTCATCTGATGTAACTACAGTTATTGATTTTGTCCCTGGCATAAAGCAGCTATGGTTTTAGGCTTTACAAATCCTGCCTTACTTCTCCTGTGGGCCGAGAATTCTTTTGAAGTTAGCCGCCTCTCTGATCTCTCTGACTGTCCACTAAAAAAGAGCTCCTAATTCAATCTGCACAGTGATGAGAAATTTATAAATATATTTAATTTTCACATCATTTTGTGATATTGTTTTAATAAAGTGTTAAATAATTTTGTTGTAGAATGATTAAAGCACCATTTTTTACAGTTAGGGTCTCACTATGTAACCCTGGCTGACCTGAAACTCTCTGTGTAGATCAGAGTAACCTCAAGCGCATAGAAATCTGTTCATCTCTCCCTGCTTCCCAAGTGCTGGGATTAAAAGCATGTGCCACTATGTCTGGCTTAAACCAATATTTTAAAAGCTTTATTAATGTGAAACATACTCTCATGAGGTTTAATATGCAGATAAGTGTGCATTTTTTGTCTCTATGCATCTGTATGCTTTGCTACAAGGCTGAAGTGTTGATAAGTCTCAAATGTATAATTTTCAACATGAAAAATGGGAAAGTGATATTCAAAGTTATTAGAAAATATATCGTTGCTTTTCTGATTAAGTATTTGTAAGGTTAATTGTCTCAAAGTTGCATTTGGAAAGTATGAAGATATCACTAAATTATTTTGCAATTAGCATGACTCAAGATATTATTTCTTTTTCAATATTTAAGCTATTCTATTTTATGTGTATGAGTGTTTTTCCTGCATGTAAGTAACTTCATCCACGTTGTGTAATGTCTGCAGCTGCCATAGGAGCATGTTCGAGTCCCTGAAACTGGAGTTAAGAACAGAACAGGTGTTAGCTACCAACTGGGTTCTGGAACTGAACCCTTGTTCTCTGGAAAAGCAGTGAATGCTTTTAACTTCTAAACTATCTCTCCATCCCCTCCAAACATGATTTCTTGCTTTGTTGTTATGGTTGTTGCGCTCTTGGGGCAGAGTTTCACGTAAGTCATGCTGGCTTAGAATTTCTACACAGTCATTGAAGAACTTGAATTCCTTGTCCTACTGCCTCCAAGTCAAGAATGCTGAAATTACAGGTATGAGTTACAATACCCAGGTACATGTATGACTTACAATACCCAGATACATTTTTTTAAATTTAGTTTTCTTTTTTCCCAGTTACTTTTAAGAACATATGTACTACTTTTGTGTTATTTATGTTGTGATTTGACAAGATTGCTGTCAACTGATAATAAAGCAGCCATTACACAATCCATTTCCATGAATAGGTGAAATGCCTTGTACAGCTATCTGCTATCACCAGTAATTCTACACATTCTGGCCTTCTGTATTTTACATGAATAATTGTGTATGACCTTTGATTTCATGAATAGTTTCTCTGTGTTAATAGAAACACAGAAAAAAATTGCTACTTACATTTACTTCACATTAATTGACCCAATAAAAGTATTTTAAACAATTCATTGTTTTCACTCAATATATCTTTTCAATACCCAAGCAGGCAGTATTCAACCCATAAGAGCACTGTTTATGATTTATGATGTAGAAAATTAATACTCTAAAGCAACAACAGCATAGTCTGAGATACCCAGGGAAAATATGGCACAAATCAAAGAAGTGTGCTAATATAATCAGCTATAATTTAAAGGTCTGAGACAGAAAATACCAGACAAGTTGATGTGCAGGATGACGGTTAGCATAGTGATAATAAAGTGAATCTTGAATATGTGCTTAATGTCAAGGCTATAATTCTTCCTCGCATCCACAACCTTGCCTCATCAGAATACTTTTGATTATTCTAGCACATTATAGATTATGTTGCCTGTAATATTACTCTTTATCATGCAGGATGATCCCTTTCTCAATTTGTTTACTGATCGAAAATCTATTAGTTATTCAGAGCCAACTGACTATGCCACCTTCTACCTAAAGTTTGACATAATATATATACATATATTTTTTTCCTTCATTTCATGAGTATGGGTGTTATGCCTGATGTAAGTGCAAGTGCACCCACATATTATAGTACCCATGGAGGCCAAAAGAGGGCATCAGATCTCCTAAAACTGGAGTTACACATTGTACTCTAAATATTTTGCTAATGTGATAATGCACTTTTATTCTTGACACTAAAACCCAATAGTGTGGATTTTTCTTCTTTTTTACTATAGAGCTTCTAATCCAATTTTTAAAAATTGTGTAGTCATCTTTATTTTTAATGTCCAGAGTTTGCATTGTACATGTCATAGTTTCCTTCCGGACTCATTTTACAAGTTCTTATGGCTAGTGTGTTTAATAGGGATACTTACTATTTTTCAATTTAGATTCTGGGAAGATTTCATTCAAGTTTTCAATGGTCATCAGATCAAAAAGAATCATATTCTTCATCTTATCAAACTGCTTCTCACAGTCCTGGATCCCGACCTTTGATTGAGAAATGAACTCAGCACAATTCTTCACATCTGTCTTTTCCTCAGCATCCACCAAGGCACAGGAATCGTCAGGGCATTAAAACTTCTTTTCAAAATCGTCCGCTAAGTCTGCCTTGGCCACATTGGCCTTCTAGCAAGTAAGCACATTCAATTGCCGGTGGTTTCTTAGACTAAGAAGCTAACCTGGGGTTGAGGGTCTTGTTCTAGGACTTCTGGAAGTTAGCATCAGTCTTTTAATTTCAGGCTATTATGTCCCCCCAAACCATCCAATCAATGGCTTTTAGAGTAAGTTTATGTCCAGCCATCTTGGGATCCTTCACGGTCCCCAGTGGCGAACCTCTAATCCAATTTTTAAAAACACATTTATGGAACTGGAGTCAGTGGTTAAGAGCACAGACTGCTCTTGCAGAGGACCCGAGTTCGATTCCCAACACCCACATGGCATCTACCAACCATCCTTAACTCCAGTTCCACGGGAATCCAAAGCCCTCTTCTGACCTCCTCAGTATTGCATGACCTGAGTGCACTCACATACATGCAGGCAACACACTCATACACATAAAATAAAAATAAGAAATAAAATATTTTTTAAAAACCCATTTATATTGATGTATAGGAGGAAAAGGACACAAGGACACAAAAGCTAACTCATGTTTCAAGAGATTGTAGGAATTGGTTCTCTTCTTTCACCATACAGGTATCAATCTCAGTTCATTAGGCATGAACCATCTCATCAGTCCAAAAATTCCTTTTCAAAAATTATTTTTATTTTGTGTATATGAGTGTATTGCCTGCATGTATGTAAATGCACCCATTTAGTGCAGTGCCTGTAGAGGTCAGAAGAGACTGTCAGAGCCCCTGAAACTTGAGTTATAGATGGTTGTTAACTGCCATGTGTGTGCTAGAAATTCAATCTGAGACATCAAGAAGAGCAGCCCTGCTCTTAACCACTGAACCATCTCTCCACCCCCCCAAATTCTTTTTTTAATTTATTTTTTATTGAATTTTTGTGTATTTCATTCAGAACATCTCAAACAATCTTAATTGTTTTTTATACCCCCGTCCTCACTGGCACTCTCCCAAAGCCGCCACCCCACTGGAGCACATATGCACAGTCATCCCTGTTAAGGCCCGGTGGGTTGTCAGTGTCCCCAGCCATTTCCCAGTGCAAGTCTGTACACTAAGTCTAAATAGCCTAGCTAGAGTCCCTTGTTTTAGGAAGATCAGGTCTTCTTCACCTAGCAGCAATCAGTTGCCAACATTCCTTCAGATAAGATTGAAGCCTGCTGTTCATTTTTCCAATTCTGTGTTGGGTTTTTGTCTGCCTGAGCTTGCATGGGACTTGTAAATGCTGACACCTATGCCATAGTATATGAGCAGGTTCCCAGGATCTTGTGGGACTCTGTTTCCATATGGTCCTTCACCTCTTACTGGGCTCCTTCAATCTTTCTGCCTCCTCTTCTGCCATGGTCCCTGAGGCTTGGGTGGGTAAAGTTTAATAAAGGGATCCTGTCCAAGGACCAGTCTTCAACAGACTTCATCTATGTGCTTTGGCTATTTGTGACCTTTTTTGTTCTTGGCCCTCTGCTACATGAGGGAGATTCATTTTTTAAAATTGAGAGACTCATTAGTATCTTCTTTGTTATCCTTGTTCTGTGTTCTATGAGCCTTAGGTGTAGAGGTTGCATTGTATATGTGTCATTTAGGCTTGGGAAATTCATAGATAAAGTCTGTGTGTGACAAGTTGTGGTACTTGCTAATAGTCTCTGACTGGTGCAAAATGAGCTTCTTTGATGAGCAATGACTGGGCTATTTGTCTGTAAATATAAGAAAACATATTTTGCATATAGTAAGAAATCACATTTGTCTAGAGATGTGACAGACTGGGGTTTTGTCTAAGATATACGGCCACTCCAGCCATCTGTGTTAGGTTATAGTTACATCACCACACTTGAGTTTCCATCCTTTGAGTTGATGTTTGATCAAATTAGGTACCTGTTTACTGGCCCCAAGATAAGAGTGCCACTACTGTACGAATGACTTCTGCTGTACTGGACATTGGTGTGTTTATTTGGTCTTGAAGGAGGTGTTGGATATATCATCCATTGATGTTTTCCCTTGGCACCTTCATAGTGCTCTCCAAAGCTATGAGAGCTAGCCTTCAGGGGAAGTGGTTGCAAGTCAGTTGCAGCTCTATTGCTCCAAATCCTGTGTCCCAAGTATGTTCTGTCTTCAGCAGTTGGGTCTTAACATCAAGGACTGTGACAATAGCCTGAATAATTTTGGGAGTCTCTGGACCACCTTGACCAACAACTCAAAGGATGGAATCACCTGTCTGGCACTGTTTCTTGGACTAATGTAGAGATTATGTATGTATAATTGTATAATTTGTCAGTGGGATGACAGACTAATATCAACCTTTTTTTAAAGACAAAAATCTGTCTTTTTTAAAACTAGCTAGGCAATATTTCGATCTCTCTTGCTCTCTCTTGTTCTCTCTAGTCAGTAGATATATGAAATATCATCAACTGTCTCAATTTTATTGCTTTATTTAAAATTCCATATTTTTTATCAGTAACTGGCTTTAATTTGATATCAGGAGACACCAGTATCACATCTAGTTTTCTTTTTACTAAAATCACAGACCTTCAGAAATACTCAGCCCAAATGATAGTCATCACATGAAATAATTCCAAGTCAAGTACAAAACAATATACTGTCATGCCAGGCATGGTAACCCACGTCTTTGATTTCAGCACTCAGGTGGATCTTTGTGAGATTGAGGCCAGCCTGGTCTACATAATGACTTCCAGGCCAGCTGAGACTACTGGAAAACCCTGTCTAAAAAATTGAAAAATATATATTTATTTTTTAAAAATGTGCAACATTACTGCGTAGCTTTGACTTCACATTTCAAGTTTATGCACACAGACCTCCAAAGCACCTGACATTCAGAAACATAATTAAATGATATTTTTGCATTGAAAGAAATTAGAAAGCAGATTAAAATGATATTATAGAACTACCAGTGGATTTACAAAAATCAAATTGCTGAGGTGAAAGCTTGCATTTGTTTTTAAAGACACAGCATTTATTGTTAACTTTCTGAAAATTGATTATATTATTCATTCTTTGTTGATTTTTTGTGTAATTCATACAGAATATATCAAACAATATTAATCACTTTTATACTTTGATTTCACCAGTGCAAGTCCATCCACTGAACAGTCCCTTGTTTTAGGAAGTTCAGCTCTTCTTCACCTAGCAGTAATTAGTTGCTGATATTTCTTTAGATAAGATTGGGATCTTCTGTTCATTTTTCCAGTTCTATGCTGAGTTATTGTCTGCCTGAGTTTTCATGGGACTTGTGTATGCTGACACCATTGCCATAGAATTGTATGAGCAGGTTCCCAGGAGTTTGTAGGACTCTGTTTCCGTATGGTCGTGCACCTCCTTCCTGCCTCTTACAATTTTTCTGCTACCAGTTCCGTGATGGTCCCTGAGTCTTAGGTGGCTAAAGTTTAATAAAGGGGTCCTGTCCAAGGACCAGCATTCTGCAGACTCTTAATCTCTAGCTTTTGGCCAGTTGTGACCTTCTGTGTTCCCGGCCCTCCATTGCCGGAGGGAGCTTCACTTGGACATCCATGTTTGTTGCTGCTCTTTTCACAATAGCTAAAGATGGAAGCAACCCAAGTGTCCTTCAACTGACAAGTGGGTAATGAAAATGTGGTACATTTACACAATGAAGTTCTACTCCACAATAAAGAAAGCCAAAAATCATAAAATTTGCAGGTAAATGGATGGAAACTGTTATACTAGGTGAAGTAACATAGACTCAATAAGATAAAGGACATATGTTCTTCCTCATATGTGTTTCCTAGCACTAAATCCTTATAAACAAATATCCCAGTCACCACTCATCAAAGAAGCTCATTTTGTACCAGTTGTAGGCTATTACCAAGTAACACAAAACTAGTCACACACGGACATTATCTATGAGTTCCCAGGCCTAAGTGACACATCTGTAATGCAACCTCTACACCTAAGGCTCATGGAACATACAACATGGGTAAAGAAGAGGACACTAAAGAATCTGTCAGTTCTTATTAATAGCATTATATATTTATTCATTATCTTATCAGTATTTTTTCTAAGACATAATTCATGGTTATTCTAACTCACATTACAGCTGGAGAGAAATAGTCAAGTGTTCTAGATGTAAATATGAGCACAAGGACTATGTAGATAGTCTGCTTTCCTTAAATCAGTCTTAAGGTTAAGGGCATTGCTCCAAATTTTTACCTTTTACCCACGTCTGTAAATGCTCAAGTTGTTGTCTACAGCATACTGTTTCACAAACCTCACATTAGGAACCTGCTTTGGTGTGAATTTGAGCCTCCACCCTTCATAATTTCCCATATAGATTATGCATACTCTCATATTACACTTTTTAAAAAATTTGTTTTTACTAAATTTTGTTGTATTTCATACAGAATATCTCAAACAATCTGAATCATCTTTATAGCCCTGTCCCCACCAGCACTGCACCATAGCCTCCCAACTGAAATCCATATACTCTCTTGTAAGTGTTAAGGCCCAATGTGTTAAGTCAGTGTCCCCAGACATTCCTCAGTACACATCCATCCACTTGTGGTTTAGTCAGATCAATCTCATCTATCTATTAAAACACCTATCATTTTCTTTTTTTAACAAAGCATAGGGTGGGGGTTTATTTACAGAGGAGTGGGTGCTTCCGATTTATGGCTGCACTATAAGTTGACACTCAAATATGGATCCTGCGACTTCTGGCAGCATCAGAAAATGGTGCCTCCTGGCTTTCTCAGGCTGTATATCCTTAGGCCCTCCCCACATGCAGGTAAGGTCAACTGATTAGGTGGGAGGGGTAACTCCTCCCTTAACTCCTTGATGAGTGTGGGAAGGAGGTGTGACTATAGCTTGCCTGTATAGTGGTTGGAGTACACTTCCAGTTAACACTCCACCCCTTCCTCTGGCTGTTCATTTTTTTTTTTGCCAACCTTTTCTGCCAAAGTCCCTGAGCTTTGGAGGGGGTGGTAGGTGTGGGATGATCTTCTAACTATTGTGGCAAGGCACTGAACTTTTGAGTCTCTGCATCTTCATTTTTCCATGGGCTGTTGGCTCATTTCACTGGGATTCCATTTACTATAAAAACGCAAACAGCAAGAAGCAAAAACATCTAAACCATGGCTGCCATAATAACTTAAAATATGGGTGCAAACACGAAGGCTTGGATGGTACTTTAGCAAGTGCTTCACACCCATCTAACCAAACAATTGCAGTGGCTTCCCACTGGGGCCTATATTCTCCACTGCCATAGGCTGTTAGTCTCATCTAGATTACCAGATGTGTGTTCCACCCCTAGCAGTGGCCATTTTTTTCAATCAAAAATTTGCCAGTTGTATATACACAAGACACTACACTGCTGCATGAGCAAGAACCTCTTCTTTGGTATGTTGATAGTGCAACATATAGGGTCTGTCATTGAGCAGAATTGTAGGGGACAATTCTCTCCCAGTCATCTGCACATCACCTTTTGGCACCATGCAGGGAGTTTCCAGCTTAGTCCAAGCTTGAGTTCTCTCTCTCCTGCACTCACATCAGGCCCATATACTACTTTTTATATTTTAACCCACGATATCTATGGGGAGGACACACTTTTCTGAGTTCCATGCTTTTTAACAAGAGTAAGAAATTATGTTTTATCCCTAGTTTAGTTCCCTGAGATTCTGTGAACTAGGTTTCAGTGACTATATCTGAAAAATAACATAAAGGGAAATTAGAAAATAAACTAAATTATGTTTAAGTTTTTCCTCAAAATCTCTGACATTAGTGTCACTAAAGACTATACGAATAATTACTTCATATTTTAGTCTATATTAAAAAATGTATATGATAATAAATCCTTCCTGAACTGTGGTTAAAAATTGAGAACAGGTAAATATATAAATGTGTTTTTCATTTTACGACCATAATCATAGTTGAGTGGACTTTCAATTTAGCATCCATACGAGAACAGCTAGTCAGCTGGAGTATTTTCCGGAGGAGCTCTGATCTGAGGAAACTGAAGGATGACTAAGTGAAGCGGGTAAAACCTGCTTTGTACATTTTTATTCTGCTCATTAAACATTCATAGACCTAAAATCAACATGCTTTTTTTTTTTTGCGTGACTTCATCTGTTTCTGTGTAAGCTTCACAATCTTGGAAAGACATTGTGCCTGTTCTCTGAGAAATCCTAAATAAGTAAGTATGTATTTCTTGGTTTTCAAGATTAAGAAGGCTCTGGATTTACAGATTTTTTTTTACTCCAGGAAAAATAAATTAAAAAGTAAACATACAACATTTCTGCATTATAACGTCATTAGACACAAATTTATTGGGTTTCCTCAGAATTGGGAGCAACACTAATGGGATAGTATGTAGTGTGATAGCATATATATCCAATAAAAAAATCACACCATTAATTCATCAGTTTAGCTACCAAGAAGAAAAATGACTTTTCATAAGTCTGGACAGCTTAAACTGCAAAATCACTTTTTAAACAAAGACAAGTTACAATATTATGTTGTTTGGGTGGCTCAGTGATATGTTTGTCCCAAGGTCATTTTGAAATTATCATTTTATGAATGTGCTTATCCCCCTGGACAAAGTGACTAAATGAAATATGTGTATTTGGGTCCAGAGATACTTTAAACAAAACAAAAAGCTGCTATCATCCTGATCTTCAGATGCTCTTCACTCTTCCCGTTTGGCAATGCTTTGACAAAGCAACAACTGTGCTGTCAGGTTTGAATTTAATTAGACTTTCACCAAAAGCTTCACACACCAGCTGTAATGTCAGTAACCAATTCCATCTTTATTTCCTGTCTTTAAACAGAAAGCATAGACTCAAGATGTCTCTCGACAGCCACAGCCTGGGAGTTAGGCTGTGAGGATGGTGCTTCCCATCTGTGAGAAATCAAACAGAATTACAAAACAGAATGTATGGCAGAAAAGTATGTATATGCCTGAGAAGTTCAATTCATGCTACTTTTTTGTAAAAGGATATTGTTATATTAAAACCTTATTTTATAATGCAATTTAATTTCAGTTATCAAAAATACATACTGATATAAAGATGGAAATACCATCTGATTTTAGAAGTTGTAACATTTGCTAATATTCAAAAGGAATTTTCTCCTTTGGCCTAATGAATGCACAAAAGACAGTGATCAAGTTGGAAATTTAGATGACCAGCAATCCTTTTCTGGATGAAATTTTCCAGAAATAAAGACAAGAAAATATAAAAAGGAATAAATAAAAATTTGAGGAAATAAAAGAAAAATAACAGGGAATGATAATTCAGGACTTCTAGGAAAAGAGAATTAAGTAGCAGATTTTTAAAAATTAACAAAGAGCTCATTAAGAAAATAAATTGTGTGGGGCTGGAGAGATGGCTCAGCAATTGGGAGAACCGCCTGCTCTTGTAGAGGGCCTGTTTTCATTTCCCATCACGCACATGGTGACTAAAAATCATCTTTAACTCCATTTCCAGGGGATCCAACACCGTCTTCTGACCACTGTGGGCACTGTATGACATGGGATGGGTGTACTTGCATGCAGGCAATACAGTCATACACATAAAATAAAAATAATAAAAAATTATAGGAAAATGAATAAATTCATAGTAATGTGAAGAAAAATTTGAAGCATTGTTTTGGACAGAGCATAAAATGATAGTGACCTTGGAACAGGAGATGGGAAAGACCAAAAACTAAGAAAATTTTGGAGTACTAATATTCAGAGAAATATTTTTAAGTTAGTAGTGCAAAGATGAGTAACTAATGGTTGTGCGAATGTAGCCTCTGTTTGTTTCTGTAAGACAGTGAGTCTTAGCTATATTTTCTGCATCTTGGTTCTGCAGACTCCTATGTCTGTCAGAAAGTTATTTCAAGTCTGGTGTGATGTTAATGAAATTTTTCTTTTTCTGTTGGTTAGTTGTTTCATTTCTATGATCAGATACCTGCAAAGAATCAACATAAGGCAGGGCTGATTCATTCTGTTTTGGCTTGTAGTGCTAGGTCTACTGTTCTTTATGGCAGGGAAAGCATGGCAGCAGGACTGCAGAGTCATACTTTATTCACAGGGTTGTGCTCAGCTTGATTTCCTTTTTTTAATTTCATCCAGGACCCAGACCATCGGCATTGCTGTCATACAGCATCTGTATCTCCATACCAATTTTTCTAATTGAGATAATTTTTCATAGACATGGCCAGACATTTCTTTCCATGGTGATTGTAAATATTTTCAAATTTGCACTCAAAATTAACCAGATCTAATCCTTGTCAACTTGACACCCAAACAAACCACTTTTATCTCAAAGCCTGCAATTCTTTTTCCCCATAAATTCATAACAATTTCATAACACAAAATATATCCGTGTCCAAAAGTGAAAGCTCACACAGTCTCTAAAAGTCTCAGCGCTGTTGAAAATTCTAAAGTCTCATCTACGATTCAAGGCAACCTCTTAACTATGAGCTTCTATAAAATCAAAGTCAAGTTATATACTTCCCATACACAATGAAAAGAATCAACATTCTAATTCTAAAAGGTAAGAATGTGAGTGTAATGTAGAATGATTGGATCAAAGGAAGTCGAAACCCAGGAAGGAAACACCAAATGTGTCTCTACATATGTTAATGTAGAATTATTATCCAGTATAGTGGCCATTATTAACATCTGGCTGTTAGGCACATGAAGAGTGACTATTCCAAGTTGAAATACATGACATGGAAAAATCAATTATTCTCCAGATTTTGAAGATAATATAGGAATATTAAATATAATACAGGCCATGGAGTTGGGCTTGGAAATGATTCTCTGCAATCCCAGCAATTCTACAATGAGAATGAAGGCAGAGACACAGGGATTCCTAGAAGGAGGCCATCTAGCCTGACACATGCAACAACATATAAGAAAAAGACCTGTTTCAAGCAAGGGAAAAGTGAGGATTCTCACACAAGGGTGTCATCTGGTCTTCACATATCACCACACATACTTCCGCACAAATATGCTGGCCCCCACAAAAACACCAAAAAGAGACAGAGAAATAAAGCTCATTATGTTTGCTTCCTGTAATGTTGAAATGATCATATTTGGTATCAATTTTTATTAATTTTACTACCATTTATTTCACTCTCTTTTTAAATATGGCTACTAGTAAATACATAATATCTCTCTTTGTGGCTCACATGTCACACATGAGATCTTTTGCACAATTTTGGATGGACTATTATATATGACAGTGGTATCTATTTTACCTTTATATACAGTATACAAATTATTCTAGTTCAGGGGTTATTCTGTCAGTGAAAAAGAGGACATGCTTTATATTGATATGTTTAACAAAAGTAACACAAATTATAAATAGTTATTTTTGTAATCAAATGCAGGCAAATTTGTAGAATGAATTTTTATGACTGTTTTCTAACTCCGATTTACATTCCAAAGTGACCAGGGAGGGATGGGCTGAAATAATTATTTTTTTCTCCTACATGAGCAAGTTGACTTAATATTTTCCTCGGTCTTTTGTATTCAACTCTCTCTGTCTTCCTTCTTCCCTTTTTTTCTGACAATCTTTCCTGAACAGGGAATAACAATAATCACCAAGCCTTGAATTAAACCATGGGACTGAGCACGCTGAGATTTTTACATTTCAATGATATTTTCATTTGCATTAAATAATATGACCAAAGTGATTTTTGGAAAATATGTCCACAAGTTGGTTTATGCATATTATCTTACTTTGGCTGTGTATACCTGTATTCATTTATATGATTCCCGAGTGTTGCCAGGGTAAAATTGGAACAATAACACTATCTTTATAGTGATACCCCAGTGTATCATGTACTTTTTATGTTGTGAGAAACAAAAATCGTACTATCAATGACAGGAAAAATCTAAAGCTTTGACAGTTTATGCATGCAAGAAAATTATTTCCTTAAAGCAGTTGATTAATGTTAAAATGTATTTTATATCCAAGTATGACTTTTTTAAAGAAAAATGTGTTTTTAACTACATATACATTTTTGTTAAAGTATTCAGTTCCAGGAAAAAAATTACCATACAGTCATAAAAAGTTGATTGTGTTCAACTAATATTTATTTTGCTTTTAATGACAGGAGGGTCTATTGTGGGATGTTAAGAACAGATAGTGTAATCATCCAATTTCAGAAATCTAGTTCATTCCCATGCAAAACTAAAAGTGACATAAGTGTTTCTGCAAATACTGATGACAAAAATGAGCATTTCTGGTAGAAAATACTGTTAGGTCATGAGGATTCTACTTTTTTAACATTAAGACAGTGCGTGATAAATAAAAACGATGGAAAAAGCTAGATATGGCAGTACACTTCTGTAGTATCAACACTTGAGAAATGGAAGAAGGCAGATTAGGAGTTCAAAGTCAAGTTTGCCTAGATAGTGAGTCTGAGGAGTGACTGTTCCACCTGATAAAGAAAAAATGCAAAATTTTGAATCTGAAGATCTAGAATGAGGAACAGAGAAATTCTTACTTCCCCGAACATACTTATTTGAGAATATCCTTATATTTTGAGTATGTGATTATAGTTTATTTAATTTTCCCAGATTATTTTACTTCTTAAATTTTCTCTAAGCTTAGGAAACATCATACATATCACACATCTCATTAATATTCTTGACAGTAGAAAAAGGTATATGTCAGAAGAAGACAATAAAATTATTAGTATTTAGCATCAATATCCTTTACTAAAACATTTTTTAAAATATAAAAAACTGGTTCTATTTCTAGCTTCTTTGCAGTTTGGTCTTTGATACCCTTCTTTCTTAGTCTAAATTGATGCAATTCCTAATTTTTAATAAAGATTTATTTTTGTATTTTATTATGTGTATGTTTGTATCTGTGTTTTTATATGTGCATGTGAATGCAGGTGCCGACAGAAGCCAGTGATTTTAACCAATGAGACATCTCTCCAGCCCTATTACCCTATCTTATGCCTATGCTAGAAAGACTAATTCAGGTCTGTTGTTCAATCCTGCATTGCTCACCCTGGTCTTCAGACTGGTAAAGTTTATGGGGTAGAAGGAAATTCTCACTAGAACTACAAAGGGCAGCAAGATATTTTGTCAAAGATAACTTTCTGTACACTGTAGGCATTTTCTTACACCATTTTGACACCAAAGGATGTAACTTTGGTACTAGATATTTTTAGGGGGAAGTAGTGCAAAACTAGAGATTGAACCTTTAGGTTTGTGGATGCTTGGGAAGGCATTTACCAGTAAACCAGATCCCCAGCTCATTACTGGATTCTTTAATAAGTTGAATTGAATTTTGCTTCTTTGAATACAATGTGTAGAGTCAATATAAGTGGTGGCAGTTAACAGTGTTGATTGTAAAATTACTGTGGTTTCAAGACTTTTTCCTTTTAGTATTCTTCTGCTCTTTGCACAATTTCTTTGAAAGCACCAAGTAAACGAATCTGCGTTGGAAGGTTCTTATATTTCTCTGTTTATGTGCTTATAAGAATCAGGAAGTTAAATATCAAAATTACTTCTGTTGTCCATGTTCAATTTTGAATGTGATGTAAGATTAGGTTATCATTACCAATTACATATAACTTTCCTACGCAAATGAATTTAATTTTCACAACATATGAGGAAGTCTTCATTATATTTAAGAATAAGAATTAGAAAATCTAAAAATGAAGCCTTTTGTTCAGTTTCATATGATAGTAGATGTTGTGGCTGAATTCAGAGCCCACACTCACTACCCAATCCTGCCTTTCATTAGATGAGCTGGGGCAATCTGTATTGAGAATATGACATTTGAGCCTGATTTCAAATAATCAAGAGGTGTTTGGTGGATGGGGACATATGCAGAGGGAAGGGCAGAGCAAGCATTGCACAGTCAGAACACCACAGGAAGAAAGGCATAAGATGATGCATTTTACATGTTTTTGATGAAAATTCCAGACAATTAGTTAATAATACCATACTTTCAATCATTTTCTATGGTAGTAAAGTGTTTTTCACTAGTCCTCAACAACTCCAGGCTTATATATGACTCTAGAGCTTCAGACCTAGTCACAACAAATAACTTCAAGGAAGCACATTAGGCATACTTGCCTGTCTTTATTTGTAATTAAAGATAATGTTACTTGAAGGGAAAAACAGACAAAATCAGGGAAACAGAAAAATTATAAATTTTTCAAGAAGAAATTGAATTGTACTCTATCCTTACTTTCCAATGAATGGGTTAAAAATGGTAATGTTTGGTCAAATATTACCAAATAATATTATGGAGTGATATTATCATCAGTATTATTTTTTAATCAAACGCCACTAATATTTTGAGCATAATGACTGAACTCCAACATTTTGGTAACAACATTGAGGTTTCATAATAATTATTCACTTTTCTTGGCCAAAATAGCATAATGGCTTGATTCTACACTGTCATCCAAAAATAGCTTTTCCTTCTTTTATAACATATTATGGTTCTTCCATATTATTCATTCTAGTCAGATTATTATCAAAATATCTCTTTATATTTCCTTTATACTTTGGATCTGCTATAGCTTATAATTATGTCTAAAGTTAAATTCTGAGTAATAAATTGGAATGTCTCCTCATGAAAAAAACTTAGTGACACCTATTCTTGCTACTGAAAATGTGTTTTGTTTACAAAATATTTTAAGTCTATGACATGAATATTTAAGGATGCTCAGAACTGGATAAGAAGATGGGACTATGGGCATTAAAACATGGAATTGTTGTAAAAATATTTAAGAAAATCTGAAAATCTGTAGCACATAATACACTGAAGGAAGGCACAGGAGATGCACAGGAAATGAAGAAAATGAATATACTTCATGTTTCATATTAAATTAACTAAAGGATTATCAAATAATGATTTCAAAGTAAATTTCAAAATATTTAACAGTCATGAAATATAGGAAATATACTATATGAAAATAGGAAAACAATTCAATATATTCTGATAGTAGTCTGGTATAGAGATTGAAAGCCTATGTTCACTAGCCATACTAGTGGCTGTCTGCTTGCTCTGTGACAAGTTATTAGTTTAGTAATAACTTATTACTTTTTCTTTGAGTTTGTAGGGAAGATAAAGTCTTCGTGTGTGTGTGTGTGTGTGTCTTTGTCTCTGTGTGTGCCTGTGTGTGCCTGTATAATCAGCCTGGACAACATTTGGTAAACAGTGCAAATAAATTAAATGAAAACTTTCTAAATGGAAGATGTAATTTGTTTTTTATTTTTATTTCCAATGAATAATCAAAGCAAAAGATATTTAATTTAAAATATGTCATCAGATGTTGTGGACTTTGATGATTTTTAAATTGATTTTGCACAGGACTCAAGATATAAATCTGGTTTTCTAGTTCTGCATGTAGGTTTTCAGTATTACATTTATTTAAAGGGCTGTTTTCTTCGATCTATATATTGGGCCTCTTTGCCTTCTGGTTATTGCATTGGTGTTTGTGTCTTTTTTGCAAGTAACATGTCACTTTTGTTGCTATGGTTTTGTACTATAAAACAAAGTCATGTATTGTGATACCATTTGCTGGTTTTGTCTATTCATTTCATTTATTGACTTCATTATTTATTTCATTCTTTATTTTTGAGTTCTTCATCTATTATAGATGCTATTGCAATGTCCTATGTATAGTCAAATATAGTGTGTGTGTGTGTGTGTGTGTGTGTGTGTGTGTGTGTGTGTGTAGATGGGAAAATGACAAGGAGAAAAAAAGGAGTCAATGTAGAGGTAGATACAAAATAAGAAAGATAAATGATTAATAAATATTAGTAATGCAGTGCAAAAATAAAGAACATTTATTCATTATGAAATTGACAGGATTTTAAAATTTTTGGTTTTTGTTGAAATTTTTGGAAATTTTCACTATTTTAATGATATCCATTCAATGCTCACAAAAATCTTAGAAAATTGAGCACTATCACATCTTGCTGGTGGTATGGTAAATTATTACAATCAGCCTACAAATCAACCAACCAAACCCAGGTGTCTTGAATTGCTCACTGTCTTCAACTCAAAAATTGAACTTCTGCCAGTATAGTCTATGAAAATAATAACACATGAAGGTATTTATTTATCTATTAATATATAATTTGCTTTAACATTAAGAAAAGCTTAATGTGACTTGAATGATTTTATCATTGGTTTTGAACTACTTAAATAAGTCAGTATATACTATAAGCTGAGATTTAGCATACATAATAAAACTTTTTTTTTGTCTTTTTGAGACAGGGTCTCTCTGTAGCCCTAGCTGGAACTCACTACGTAGAACAGGCTGGCCTTGAACTTCTAGAGATTCTCCTGCCTCTGCCTCCCAAGTGCTGGGATTAAAGGCTAGCGCCACCATGCACAGTTAGCATACATAATAATAAAACTTATATTGATTATTTGTTTTATGTTAATTATCATAACCATAGTATTTCATTGACTCCTCAAAACAACATTAAAGACTAATTATTTACCCATTTAACAAATGAAAAACTGAATAAAAAGTAAAAAGGAAGTAACTTTCTCAAAAATTCAGTTAGGTACATTGAATGCCAAATCTCAAATGTTTAATATGCTAGAATGAAAATATTTGATACTTTGAATAAAGTAAAAGAACATGTATCCAAATATCCTATACCTATCATTTTCTTGTGTTCCAAAAATAGTCGTACAGTTTGGTTGTATGGTTGTAGGAAAATTTAATTCCATATTGTGGCATATGTATTTTCTTCAATCGTAATATAACTTAAAAAATTATATATGCATATATGTTTATATTTTCTTTATAAAATGCATATTTATATTTACTTTTTGTTTTTAATCTTTGACATTTTTATACTTGCATATAATGAGTTTTAGTAATTTTGCCATTATCCCTTCTCATTCATTCTCCCTCTCCTGAAGAAAGTCTTCTTTCCAACAAATTCCCCTCCTTCTTTCCTGTCTTTTGTTTGTGCGTGTGACTGAGTTTAATTAGGGTTTCTTGCATGAATGTGGGGACAAAGTTATTTAGTGGAAATTGGGCAACTGAAGTAGTTACATCACTAAAGAAAACGACAAATCCTCTCCCAGTGATTACTAATCCCTCAGGGGAAGAGAGTGCATCAGGACCTTCTTCCCCAGACATGGTCCTGAGCAAGAATCCATAGTGCATTGAGTTCATGACTCCATCTGACGTATCATATACGGAAGAAAAGTTGTATTTTAAAATAATTGACTTCTTCATATTAATTTTTCTGATCCTTAAGTCATGTTTAGGAATACATTTTTATGTTATTATCTTCAAAGTAATAAATGAGTAAACTTTTCTCTTGAAAATATTTCAAAACTTGTCAATATATAATTTTGTCCTTTCATTTGGGTATGGTATACTTATGACCATCTCTACCAAGAAATATTGGTAAAGGAGAAGGCATATTTCACTTTAACTTTGGTAAAAACGCATCATTTTCCTATTTCCTTCTCTATTTCCATACAAACTTTGTGCATTATCACTTAAATCTATGTGTGGTTCAGTTTTCATGGGTAAGTTAACAGGAGAGGGAGTAGGGAGGGTTATTCATGGGGAGTGAGAAGACAAATAAATAATGCCTAACTGGTGTGAAAACCTAGAGGCAGATTTATTAGCTCAAAGTCCCATTGAAAAGCCATGTATAAGAAGCATATAAGTGTGTATAGCTGAATGCTATATAACAAAAAAAAACACTTCTATGCAGCCTTCCTTCAAGTTGTTGGTCAGGGTAGTCCAAGATACTCTCAAAATAAAAGTTGTTGGTCAGGGTAGTCCAAGATACTCTCAAAATAACACACGCTATTGCCACAGGCATTGACTGTCTCCCAGATCTTAAAACCCTATTGCTGAAGACAGCCACATTTTGGACACAAGACTTGATTTAATAGAGTTGAAAGTGACCTCGACATATTTGGGCACAAATCAGAATCTATAGTCTGATTTGAGAGACTACATTATATTGGGCAGGGAAGGCAGTGGAGGGAGATGTGGATAGGAGAGAGAATCTAAGTACCATCAAATTATATTGTATGAAAGCCACAAAACAATTAACAAAAAAATTAGAAAAATTTAAAAGTAAATATATATTCCAGTGTACAAGGAATTAGTCATGTAATTGAGATTTCAGTAGTGACATAGTACCTAGGATTTTAAAGCAAAGCCTCAAAATTCACAGAATTCATTAAGAAAGGCCTTAGAAATCGACTTAGTCACAATACTAGGTATCTATGACATGACAGTCAATAGTGTCATTTGCTGAATTAGAACAATTTGAGATACTATGAGAAAATCAAGAACCACTCCCCGTTATAACCATCTTGCTATCTTCTTGTGTATGTCTATTACTTCTAAACAACAAAATTATTGTGATGATGAGTTACAAATTGGAAAAATCATTAATGCTGGAATCAGGTATTTCATGAACTCTTCCAAGGGCAATAATCACAATTCTCCAATTCTAGTCTCTTGACTTCACAAATATTTGCTTGTTTTCAAATCTCTTTTTAAGTTTAATAAAAATTTCATCCATTGTAACATAAAAATATTTCCTTTTCAAGGAAGTCTAAAGTCTTCATTATGGCACATCAGCATTCTTTAGACCAACCCCTCAACCAATAAAACTCTTTCAATCTCCTTTTTCACGTTAATTTTTTTCTTCCTCCTTTTAAAATAAAATTTTTTCAGAATGTCAGATAATTTTCTGATTATATTTAACCCCCTCCCAATCCCTGCAGCTCAAGGCCCTACTCCAATCGACTCAATTTTGTGTTCACTTTTTATGTTTTAATTTCTGTAAACCCATCAAGTCTAATTTGTGCTGCTGGTAGTTTCTTGGGTATGTGACCATCTTTGGAGCATGGTCAAGCTGAATCCTGTCACACTCTTACAGAAAACTTGACTCTCCCTTTCCCTGTAGCTATCAATTGCTAATGGCTCCTCAGCTTGGGGGAATGGCATCATGCTCACCTTCCGCTCTCTAATGGAATATTTTTCTAGGTTGTGTTTTTGCATACTGTCACAGTCACTGTGAGTCCATATGTGCCCCTGCATTGCTGTGCTCAGGAAACACAATTTCCTTGTAATTATGTACCCCCACTGGCCCCTATAATCTTTCCACCCTCTCTTGAACATGACTTTGCCATTGGAGGAGAGGATGTGATATAGATGTATCATTTGTGATTGAGAACTGTGCAGTATCTTATTCTCTTCACCCTGACCAGTTGTAAGTCTCTGTGCTAATCACCATGTACTGCAAAAAAAGTGCTCTTACATGCGTTAAACTATGTATCAATCTATGGGTATAAGCACGAGAGTCGTTAGTAGTTGGTTTAATTCTACACCCATTTAACAGAATAATAGTAGTATATTCTCGCCTAGGGCCTTTGATCTATCTTAGCCACCATCATATCTTCATGTAGGGTAAAACTAATGCTTCAAAACTGATGCTTAAATTTCACAAAATTACCGCTGAACTGGAACAAATGAGTTTTGGGGGCCAGTTCTGTGTTGTTATAACTGAATATCCCATCTTTGGACATTTATCAAGAAAGGAAATTTATTATACTAATGTATTCTGGGAAGTTCAATATCTGGCAGTTGCTAATATCTGGTCTCTCATCTCATGGCAGCAAGCAAGAATAGTTCTGCTAAATTTTAAACCCTTAAGCTATACAGGGTCTCCCTGTGGCCTGGAACTCACTATGTAGACCTGGCTGGCCTTGAACTCACAGAGATTTGCCTCCCTCTGCACCACCACACCCGGCTCCCTTTAGCTTTATTATAACGGCATTGATCCTGACATTAGGCATCATGTCCCTCCCTACACATATATTTAGATACCAGTACACAAATTTTTGGTTGGAACACTCACACTGTTTCACAAGACTATAGTCTTATGAAAGTTCAAATGATAAGGAAATCTTAGGTTTAAGTTTTTGTAATCAGTGATATGTCATTTTTGGTGCTGAAGAGATGGCTCATAGCAGTTAAGAACACTGACTGCTCTAGCAGAGAACCCAAGTTCAATTCCATGTACCTACATGGCGGCTAACAACCTTCCATAACTCCAGTTCCAGGGGAATCTGACACCCTCTTCTGATCACTCAGAGCATTGCACATCATGGGTGCTCTTACAGATATACAAGCAATATACTCATACATATGAGAATAATAAATAATAAATAAATAAAATATTTTTTTAAAAAAATTAATGATCATTAGGCAAACTATGAATGTTACAATACATGAAAGATTCTGATTTTATTAGTATGTAGTACAGTTCCTTCCAATAAAATTGTGGAGGCTAGTGAGTGGGTATTGTAATGAAGACAAAAGTATCTGCTGGATTTCATCTTTAGATTCAGGAAAGACACTGAAGTTCTGTCTCAATCCAGGGTGCAATGAAGTCTGGGACTTTCTTGATTAAGTTTTGAAAGTGTAGAAAATAAGAAATAAAAATCAAATGTGCAATATAATTGCCTTGATTTAATTTTATTTTTACTTCAAATAAAATTATTTGTATTCAAATGTCTTCACTTCAAGAAGAAGCTTCTTCAAAAGTAGATATAAATTGGCCTTGAGAGCAGGACTAGGAGAAGACTACTGATATGGTGCAAAGAGTCCTCAAGAATATGAAAATAACTGAACAAAATTGAGGGAAATTATTTTCACATATTGCTTTGTGAGAGAAATCCATTACTCGCATGGCATGAAAAAGTCTCATAATTTCTTATTCCTATCAAGTCCTTGTACATGCTGAGCCTACAATTTTAGAAATAATGCTCAGAAATCAGGTAGGTGAAGTTTGATATTTTGTTCTCTATCAAAGTTGAAAATTTCAGAAGAGAAATGAGGAAAGCAAGCAAGTAAGAGCACAGCAAGTTGTTTCCAGTGTCAAGGTACTATTTTGGGCAACTGTAGTGCTTTCACAGCCCTTGAAAAATTTAACACAGTCAAATGCTAACATGGTTTCCTGTACCTGGGAAGATTTTATTATTCTGAAGCTATTTGTGGAATAAAGCTGTCCTTCACAAAACTGTCTCAAGAAGAAAGAAGCAAAGAGCAGGCAGTATCTCAGGATGCTCAATGACGTAGATTTTGACCAAGATTCATGAAGTCACAAAAATAGCATAACTGGTGACACAAAAAGCTCAAGTAAGACATTCTTGGACCGTGTAGATTGTATTTACAATTAAATTATTTATATTTTTGGGACTTTCATATACCATTTTCATCCTTCCCTCTCTGATTTGCAGCACCTATTTTGCCACCCACCACTCTCAATTTCATAACCTCTTTTTATTTATCGCAATTACCTGTTTTATATATAATATATATATTACATTTTTATATTTATTTTATATATATATTACAAATGTTATGTGATATACATATATATGTATATAATATGCACTAACTCCAATTAGTGTTGTTTGTATCTTTATGTGTTTAGAGCTGACAACTTGGGATGGTATAAGCTAACAGAGCTTAACCTTGAAAAAAACCTGATTCTCTCCTCTCATTAGCTATTTATTTCCTGTGTTCTTCATGTAGAGGTGGGACCTTATGAAATTTTTCCATCCACATGCGTATGTCATCTAGTGTTGCCATTATGCAGATCTTGTTTAGGCAATTGCATTGTTGAGATTCCACGGGTGCAGCTTTCCTTTTATGTCTAGCCCCAGGTATCCTGCTTCTCTTTTCCTTACATTCTTTGTACCCACTCTTCTATGATATTACGTGAGCCTTATGTGCAGGGATTTTGTTGTTGATGTATGAGTTGTAGTTAAGCACCCCATGGTCACTTACCCTCTGTGTTTCCATAAGTTTTAGATCTCTGTGATCATCTCCATTTTTTGAAAAAAAGAAGTTTTTGATGAGGGCTGAGAGCTACATTTTTCTGTAGGTATAAAAGATTTAAAATTCAGTAAGAAATTATTGGTTTAGGAAAACTACAACAGTAGGTTCTCTCCTTTGGATCTATAATGTCTCCAGTAATTGGCTATTTGGCTAGGTTTCTAGAATCATGTATTAATTTTTCTCTTATTAAGTGTGTCTTAAGTCAAATTAGATAGCTGCTGGTAATCACCAAGATGAATTTGCAACTATTGCACCATTTGGGATGTCTTTTCCAGACTGGAAATTGTTGTCCATAGGCTTTACAACGGAATAGAACTATTGATGGCATTTTTTCCTTGGCTGCTTGCAGAGCATCTTCTGCTATTGTTAGAGTTAGTCCTCAGAGAGGCAGCTTCCCGATAAGTTCCATCCCATTTTTTCCAAGCCCCGTTTCTGAAGTCTATGGAGTTTTTTGGAAGGCAACCAAGGGCAATGACAATAGGCTATATTTTAATTTTTTGGCAGCACCCTGCACTTTTTTGATGAAGAACTCAAAAGGAAGATTCCCATGCCTGGCACCAGAGTTTTGTTATGTGTCTATTGGCTTTGTGGTGATGAGCATCAGTACTCATGTGGCATAACTACATTTGAAAACCAACACGAATGAATATAATCCAAACAAGTTTTTAATAAAAAATCATGAAGTTCCAAGTAATCAATTTACCGTGTTTTGTTTATTTTTTAATTATTTAATTTTAATTTTAAGTATATGAGAGTTTTGTACACATGTATGTGATTGAATGAATATCGTGTAATGTGCATGGAAGCCAGAAAAGTGAACCAGATCTCCTGGAACTGGAGTTAAGAACAATTTGTAGACATCATGTAGGTGATAGGACCTGAGTTGGGGTCATCTACAAGAGCAGCAAGTGCTGTTAACTACCCAGCCATCTCCTCAGTCTGTCATTTTCCATGCATTATAAAGTATTTTCCACTTTCAAATCCCTACATAATATAAAAATATTAACACTCATATAAATATGATTTATCAGAACAAAGTGCATCTTTTTCTATTTAAAATTCACTGAATGGTACGTTTCTTCAGGATATTGTGTTTAGAAACCTTGACACATAATCCTTTAGCAGTTGCTTCAGGAAGTAGGTTTTGAGTGAATTTTTTGCAGATCAATACAAATTAACTCAAAGATCAGATAACAGATTCTGTAATTGTATGCTTGCCAATTAATGGTTTTTCTGAGCGTTACACTATTTTACTATTCATCAGAAGAATTAAGGATGGAATGGCCTTGTTACCCTCTGAAAACAAGAAGTTAGATTTCCAACTAAATTTTAATGTGTCTGATTAGACATTTTTGATATCCATTAAAAAGGTACAAAGCCTTCTTTGTATTCAAATAAGAATTAAATTTACAATAATATGGCTAGTCCAAGGAATGTTTATTGTATCTGAAATTATGGTGGCAAATCAAAGAAAGGAGTATGTAGGAGCTACATTCTCTACAATCTGAAGGCTCCAAGTCATTTCTTTTCACCACTGTGCTTTAAAAAATTCCTGGTAATGCTGGTGAACAAATTCAAGACTTTGCAAATTCTAGGAATGATCTTGAAGAATGAGTTATATGTCAATAACAAAGCCATTGCTTTTGAGGCATAACTTCATTCATGTTACGGGAATCCCTCGCCTACAAAGTTTGTTGCTGTTATCTTCATTTCAAAGTGATGGGTTTCATGAAGCCATTTTCATACATGTTTATATGGTGTGCCTTGACCATCTTCAGCGCTTTCTCTAGGCTTCTTTTATCACATCTGATAGTTTGTTTTCCCTTTTCCAAAACTGTCCTCCTAGTTTCATAGAGTTTTTGTTAGATAGTCTATGGTTGTTGGAGAGGAGCAGAGCATTATCATCCTATGTGACACAACTCCATTTGCAATTATACCTACTTATGTCAGTATATGCACTTAATCTAGGTTCTATATACAAGAGAAAACAAATATCCGCTACTTACTATTCTGAATCTTGTTTATTTCACTTAATATAGTCTTCTCCAGTTCCACCCATTTCCTGCCAATTATATAATTGCAATACTCATTATGGCTGAATATATTTTTATTTTGTATACATGCCACAATTTTTATCCATCCATCGATTACTTTATATCTTGGCTGATTTAATATTTTAGAAGTTATTGATTTTGTGACAACAAACATGGATGTTCAAAAATCTGTGTGATAATCTTGCTGAAACTTTTTTGTGTATTTCCAGTGTTCTAAAGCTGGATTTAAACGTACTTTTACTTTTAGGTTGTTTTACGTGGTACTGGGTATTCAGTCTGGACCCTTGCACATTATAAGCAGGCATTCTACCACTCGGGTATATTCCCAGTCTTCTTTGCATATTTTGTTTGAAAAGGAGTATAAAAAGTTGCTTGCATTGTCCTAGAATTTAGGATGCATCTGTGGTAGACTTTTAACTTGTCATTATTATACTTCGACCTTCTAAGAGGCTCCAAATATAGGTCTATATTATCAGAACCATCTCGCTTTTCAGTTTCCTAGGCAATCTCCATATTGATTTCCATATTGTGTGTACTAATTTAAACAACTCCGAAAATAAGAGTGATTAACCAACAGTATTGCACAAAATTAAAAAAAGATTTCTCAGCAAAGACAACAATGGCCTAAAGAGATAGCACACAGAATGTGAGAAAGAATTTGACTATACATAAGGCATGACAATAATATCTAGAATAGACAAAAAGCTCAAATACAAAAATGAATTAAATAATCCAGTCAATAAATGAACAAATGAAATAGACAAAACCAGTAAATTATAGAAATATTGCAGTACATGATTTTGATTTATACTACAAAACCATAGCAATAAAACTGACACGTTACTTGCAAAAATACACATACACCAATACAATGGAGCAGAAGACAAAGGGTCCTAATATATAGATTGAAGAAAACAGCCCTTTAATTAAATGCAAATAATGGAAATCTACTTGCAGAAGTAGAATACCAGATCTATATCTTGAATCTTGTGCAACATCAATTTAAAAATATCAAATGCCACAGTATCAGATATGAATTTTTAAATTTGTTAAACTGAATTTTTGTGTACTTCATACAGAACATCTCAATCAATCTTAATCACCTTAATACCCTCTTCCCCACTGGCACTCTCCCATAGGCCCCCAACTGGAATTCATACATTCTGTCACTTATGTTAAGGCTTATTGTGTCAAATTAGTGTCCCCAGATGGTCCTCAGTGCATGTTCATTTTCTGAGCTCTAGTCAGACTATCTAGAGTCACTCGCTTTAAGATCAGCTCTTATTTGATAATATTTTGCTTGAGAGATCACTGCGTATATGACAGTTTATCTCAAAGACTTATATGGGAGAATGTTGATCAAGCATAGGGATTATCTTTCATTTTCAGCTAAACACAGGACATTCTACTTTCATTGTCTTTGTGAAGCTGATAATGATTATAAATGACTTTTAATCTTCTATAACTCTTATATACATGAAAGACTCTATTTTTACTTGTGTTTCCCAAAAATTGTAAACATACGGTAACATCAGCTGTAATTCTTAAAAGGAAAGTATTAAGTTCTACTATTGGGCAGAGAGAATGCATGCAGTTGGGTTTTTGCATAATTTCCTGGTTCTACTGTTCATTTTTCATGGGTGTAAAGATTTCCATAAATCTTGGGACTTTTTCCAGGCTCCAGGGAAAGAATATAAGATTTTCTGCTTTCCTTAATCAAAAAGAGGTTCTATTGGATTCTTTGTGGACTCCAGTGAAGAAATCAAGGTTTTGTTATATTTTCTCTGCCACATAGAGCATCTCTCCAAGATGTCAATGTGCTCAAGGAGCTTCTTTAATACATTGAAAAGCTAAATTCATTTTCTATCACTCTATGGAATAGAGCCATAGTTAGAAAGCAGGCCATCTAGGTTTCAGCTTTGAAGTTTGGAGGACAGATAGAGTCTAGGAAATTAACCCAAGCTAAAGGTTGAAAAGCTGTAGACACGGTATAGATGATGTCATTCGGTATGCAGTGTGTTGATGTCTCACTGAATATGATAAAGATGTGAAAAATGACAGTTTTGAAGACATGTTAGCTGAACATTATTGCCACTTTGTCCTTAGATGAAAATTTTTCTTAAAGATATTTTTTGTCTTTTTGAGACATGGTCTCCCAGCTGGCCTGGAACTTGCTGTTTAGATCAGACTAGCCTCAAACTCACAAAGATCTGCCTGCCTCTGCCTCCCACATGATGAGATCAAAGACATGCACAACCATGCCTGGCTTGTCTTGAAAATTTTTGCAGAAAAAAAGAACTGTTTTAGCATTCTCTTCCATTAACAGAAATGTGCTTTAAAATATGCTGTAAATGTAAACAGAAATATCCAGAATTAAACATATGTTCACAGCATTAATGAGGATAAATTTACATGGCATATAATTTATACCTATAATAATTTTCATTGTTCAGTTCAGTGGCATTTAGTATATTTCCATTTTGTAAACTATCACCAATATGTAGATTCAGAACATCATAATCTCAAGATCAGATGAATTAACAATGATTTTCTTATTCCATATTCTCCACTAACTGAGATACCCGAAATTATAAATCTACTTTTGGTTACTGTGAACATATGTGCTACAGCTATCTCTTGTAAACTGAATTTAAAAATTCAGAATACTGTGTTTGAAGTTAATTCAAATTTTAAGCACATACTAGTAATTCATTATTTTCTTGACTGAATAATATTAGATTTGTGGTTATACTACAGTTTGTTTATATGAATTTCACTCAGTATACATCTTGATGATTTTTGACACCAAAATTGAAAAATGAAATGACATTTCTATCTTTAAATTTTTAGTATAACTTCAATAACAACTGATAAATAATTGCTGTATTAGATAGCTATTGATTATCCCCAGATAACAGTGCTATTAATACACCCTTAGAGGTAGTTTTTGGTGTTGGTCCTTATGGTTATTTAGCTTTAGGCCTGGGTTGGACCATTAATTTATTTTTCTCCCTTCCCAGTTTGCATATTATCATCTAGCATTATGGGAGATAAACTTCACATAGAAGGCTGCAAGGTCAGTTTCTGCTCCATTGCTCCAAGTCCTGTATCTGAACTATGTCATATCTTCTGAAATAGGGTCTTATTTTCTAATTCTTGGAGATAACCAAGAGTTCTCTCCATTGATATTTTGGGAGTCTCTTGAGTCACTCTCACCAATAACTGAAAGGGAAGTCTCTCCTGTCTGGCACTGTGTTCCTTGCCACACAGTCCCTGGGTATTCATATGCACTAATGTTCAGACAATGTATGTGCATTTCTCATGGGGTTCCAGTGGCATCACATTTCCTTATCCATTCCCTAGCTCCCCAAGAACCATTAATCTCAACTCTTTCTTCCTCCCATCTGAACTCCCTCCTCCTTCTCCAGTACCAGCCCCCCCCATTTTCTGCACCCTCCCCACAATAACACATGCCTCCCACCATCAACCCTCTCCTGAGTTCCTTCCCCCGCCTATCATGGCTCCCTACATGCCCCTCCCTCCTCCCCTCCCAGCTGAACACTCCCACTATCCCACCCCAGCCCCTTCCAAAACATCTGCTCCCTGCTATTGCCCTCTTTCTGATTCTTTCTTTTCCTTTACCTCCACACATCCTTTCCATTTCCTTGATTCCTGGTGTAACAACAGGATTTATACTCATATATAAAGGATTGGTGCTACAATCTGCAAATGAGAGAGAACATACATAGCTTGATTTTCTGTATTTGTTTTACTTCACTATCTAATTGGACTAAGTCTTCTCAATGGGAGTGAACTCATGGGTGGCACTGTGAACAGCCAAATACATATAGCTGGAGATGACATCGATCCTAGAGAAAACCCTGTCTCTGTCATACCTCTAAACAAATGAAATTTCATACCATATGCTAAATAAGGGTCCTTATATGTACAAACAATTAATTATACAGTACACCAGTCATCAAAGAAGCTTGTTTTTTTTGCAAGAGATAGAGACTATTACAGAGTTCCACAGCTTGGCGACACACAGAGGACAAGTGTCTGAGAGATTCACAGTCCTAGGTGACATATCTATAGTGTGTCCTCTATGCCTAAGTCTCATGAAACACAGCAGAATGAGGGGTAGAGAGAAAACTAATGCGCCCCTCAACTCTCACCAGTGAAGCTTCCTTATACAACAGAACGAGCTACACACAGAAGGCTACAACTGGACAAATTTAAAGAATAGGAGCCTGAAGAGTATGTATCATTGGATGAGACTCCTATATTGAACCTCATCCACCCATAGTTCAGGGACCATTGTGGAAGAGGGGGCAGAAAAAATGTAAAACCCAGGGCTGGTTCATGAACATAGGGAAGGAGAGACTTTCAAGCCACCGGAAGCTTGTACATGTGAACTTGTGGAAATGGTGGCATCGAACACAGGATCCATGCAAACTCACTCAGACAAAGGCTCAGAGTTGAGGGGCAGCCCTAGAATGGGAACTATTGGAGAATGATTACTACTGGGTGAGGGAGAGCATGCCTTATTTACAATCTCTACATAGGCTGACTAGACTCCAGTGGATGAATTTGCAAGGAAGCACATCTGGGTACAAATACTTGCCTGGGTAGGACTTAACATGTATGGAGGAATACATGAAGTCCTGTGGGTGGTTGGGCAGCATGGATAGGGGAGGGGGTCTAAATTTGATTAAGAATGGTTGTATGAAATGTACAAAAGCGCAAGGCTGGAGAGATTGCTCAGTGGTTAAAACACTGGTTGTTCTTGCAGAAGACCTGAATTCAATTCCCAGCACCCACATGGCAGCTAACAACTGTCCTTAACTCCAGTCCCAGGGAATCCAACAGCCTCTTCTGACCTCCACAGGCATTGCACAGCATGGGTGCACTTACCTACATGCAGGCAATACAAGCATACACATAAAATAAAAATAATAAATGAAAATTTAAAAATGTACAAAAGCTCAATATAATTTTTTAAAAGTCAGTATATTCCCAACACAATGGATAAATGATCCAATGTCTACACATTTAGATGATGTGATGAATTTAATGTTATGCTAATTATTTTACATGTTGTTGTCCAGTCTTACCAACACTATTTCATTAGAGTTATGAGAAAATTAATAGTGATATTTTTGTCAGTTCTTTTACTGTTGCTGTTGTGAAAATGTGGAATTTAAACTTATGTTTTATTTTTCTATTTTTACATAATTTATTTTAAACAGAATATAAACATCCAAGATCTGAAGTTACTTAAAATTCTAAGTGCTTATTCACCACTTACTGTCATATATTTCACACAACCTATATTCAAAATTATGGAAATGCACCAGTGATTTTAATCTATCTTTACTTTAGGCTTACTATAATTTAGACATTATTCTAAGACAGTTATAGGTCTTCACTCCATCTACAAAACAATACACAAAAATGACTATTTTTATGCAAATTTCACTTAAAATAAATGTAAATTTCAGTAATATAGAGTAACTCTACCCAGATCAGAGTGCTAATAAAATCAGGATATTTGGGTTTCCATCCCATCATTTTGGCTCCAGGCCTTGATTTTTTTCACTATTTTCCTTTAGTGCCAATACCATAGAGATACACTTACCGATTTAGGAATCATAGAAAGGATACAATATATAATGCAAAGCTTCTTTTTTGTTGTGATTATTTGGTTTTCTGCCATAAATTTATTCTAAGTTATCATAGTCTTATTGTAAAAAAATTGGCTACACTGTATGTTTCTTCCTTTCAAATGCTTTGCCTGTCAATGCTTTCAAACGAACATAAGGCTACTACTGATTTTTATCTATTTTAACTTGTTTTGATAAATTCCCATCTGGTGGCAAATAATGAATTTATTTAAACAGGCATTTGAAGTCACATTCCTTCCTAACTGTCAATTAATTCTAGGTTGTGACATTTCTGAGTATTGATATAAATTCTTTTTTATGTTACTTCTGGGAAAACTTTTACAAAAATAAACAATAATTCTCCAAATGGAAGCAAATTTGGTGAACTTTCACTCTCATGTTTGAGTAGATTTTAAATGTCTCTGACAGCACCTGAAGTGTACCCTTCAACTCAGCTGCATTGCTGTCAGGAGAATGGAGAAGAACATTAAAACAGCAAAGTGGAAGATTAGAGACTATAACAAATGCCACGACAAATGAAAGAGGATTTATGGATTTAGAGAGTTTGAGACTATAACCACAACACAAGGAAATTTCTGCCTAATGCTTGAATTGTATGTTTCTGAGATGCAACTAACTACTATATCTTGATATTATTAGCACTTGGGAGATAAAACCATAGAAGAAATACACACACACACACACACACACACACACACACACACACACACACATATGAGAGCTTCCTCATGAAATCATACAGTTGTAATGTTTCTTCCTGATAAGCAATTTGCCATAGTCTGAAAAATACCGTGAGATATTTTGTAATGTAATCCCTATTTGGAGACACTTGATACATTGTTTATGGCACTTAAGAGGAAAATGACATAATTCCACTGGGGGAAAACAAACACAATATAAGTGTTTAATTGGTAAATGGATGAAATATATGCTAAGGTCTAACAATTATAGCATTGTATTAAATTAATATGAAAATGAGAAATATCTAAGCCCTATTCGTTCAGGAACTGTGTTTTCTGAGTCTAATGTATAACAGAATCAAAACATCTGTTTGAAAATATTATTTCCACTGATTCTTTTAAAAATATTTATTTATTTATCTTATTTGTATATTTGTGTGCCTGAGTATATTATTTACATCATATGCCTGCAGGTGCTTGTGAAAACCAGAAGAGGGAATCAGATCCCTGAAACTGGAGTTACAGGAGTTGTGACTCACCTGATGTGCTTGCATCTGAACCAGTGTCCTCTGCAAGAGTAGAACCCACTCTTGACTGGTGAGTCATCTCTCCAGGCCTCCATTATTTCTTTCTGATAATCACATTCATATTTATCTACAATGCCTCAGCCTATGAAATAGACGTGGGAACCCTAAAGAATAAAACACACATACTTGCACATACAGGTGCATCAGCTTACATCATTTTTTCCCCAATAATTCAGCTTATAAATATTACTCCATATATTACTGAAGAATTGGCAGAATACTAGGTATTAAGCAAGCAGCCAATATTTGTCTCTAATATATTGTTGCCAGAATTCTATTAGATTTATTTAAATTTTCCAATGAATACTTTTACTGTGATTTTGTGCATTTCATGCAATAAATATTAATCATATTTAGACCCCGTTCATCCATCCATACCCCCATAGCCCAACACTGTATTTAATGCTTTTGTCATATTAAGGCGAATCCTGTCAAACTTTTGTACCTAGAAGTCCCTAGGTGCAAGTTCATCCAGTGGAGTCTAGTCAGCCTATCTAGACTTACTCCCTTAAGGAAGATCAACTCTCCCTCACCCAGCAGTAATCAGTTGCCACTAGTTCCTCAACTAAGGTTTGGGCTTGCTACCCATTTCCCCAATTCTATGCTTGTTTTTGACTTTGTAAATCTGCAAGGATCTTGTGCATACTGACACCATTGCTGCAAGTTCATATGAGCAAGTTCACAGAGGCTTCTGTTTCCTCGTGTTCATGCACCAGTGAATATATATATTTTTAAATTTTTGACAATTCCATACATGAATACTGAATAAGCATTGTGTGAATAATTGTCATAGTGACTGCTTATTTAAATAGATTTTCACAATAAAGGGAATTGAGTACTGCAAAACTTCAGACATATTTTATTTAAAGACCTTCATTAGATTTACTATTTAGCTCAGAACAAGGTATGACTTCATAGTATAAAATTCAGTGTCTGAATGAACTTTGAAGAGGAGGTTGATTTTAAAAACAGAGGAGGGTTTATTATTTCATTCAAATTAAAAGACCTTGTTTTCCTCTGTCATGCCTCTTTACCCCAAATATTAAGTATTGATCTATGAATTAGCTGACATTTGATCAGTATTCCAAATATCCAGTTCCTTCTAGAGTCCTAATATTAAAGGAAGATTGAGAAATCATGAGGTAAAACAGCTAAATGATTAACAAAGCTTAACGACTGTCCCTTCTGTGAAGGATAGATTTTTAGCAAGGAACATTTTGGAACCACATCTTAAAGCCAGGAATCTAAAACTGACAAAGCCACCTTTTACTGCCTTTGATCTTTCAGGAATTGTTTTGACCTTTTTTTTTTAACATGCAACAATTTCATTCACTTCTTTCTCTTACATCATCTCTATTACAGCTAGCCATCAGTTATTCGGAGCCCCTCAAAGAAAACCTTTGAAATACAGTGGTAAAACATACTGTAAAATGTATGTACTTAAAGCAAGTCCATGAACTTTGGAAATTTGTGCAGCCTTCTGAATCATGCTAAAATAGACCAATGTCAGACATTCTATTCATTTTTTTCATGTTCACGTTTTTGTTTGCCACAGTCTGTGCCATGCCCAGTCCTTGACTTGCATAATCTCGTAGATGCTTGTGGCTGCTATGACTTCACTTTCTAATATTCTAAATCTCTGTACTCTTTTTTCTTATGTGAATGACAATTCCTGGAAAGAAACTGTCTGAAAAGGCTGATTAACTGATTAGAAATTCAATGATGCAGAAAGATTGGAGTATTTCAAGTCCAAAGCCAAATTATCTTCTAACATCTTTAGCCTCCTTAAAAGCCATTTATTGCCCTACTCTGTATATGACCAATCTTTTCTGATCATTAGGTAGATCATTTGCAATGTATGAACAGACGCTTAGTTTTACCAATCAAAGCGCTAAGATATTCATCAGCATCTAAGCTTATGTATCTTCTAGTTCTATAGTTATAAATCTTATAGAATAGTTTAATTTACTGTAACCCACCTGCCTGATACACCTACTTCATATATTAAAAATAGGTTATTTTGTGGCTTCCTTTGTTCTTTTACTATAAAATATTTATGAGGTGGACTGGGGAGGTGAATCAGTGATTAAGCACACCTATTGCTCTTGTAGAGTACCTGAGTTTGATTCCCAGCACCAAAGTCAGATGTTTTACATCCACTTGTAATTCCAGAATCAGGAAATTCTGTGTCTCTGGACTCTGTATGCATCAATACTCCTGTACACATACCCACCTAGAGACAAAACCTAAATAAAAAATAATAAAACAAATCATTTTTTAAATCATGAAACTAATACTTCATTAGAATACAGTGTTTGGCCAAACCTAAATTGTTGCTACTGGGGTATATCAGTCATATATTGTTACAGAAGAAAACCATCTCTTTTGTTCTTTTAAGGTGATAGCTGTTTCCTTCTTCGTTGTAAATGCTGTAATGCTACAAATGTGTTAGGACCTTACTTAGCCATGCCCTCTGCAGAAAATGACTTTTCCCTACACAGGTACTTGATTATTCCCTCATAGTTTTTGTGGCTTTTTTAAAAATGTCAGAAACTAAAAACCATCCTGAGATTTCTAATTAAAATTATGAATTCATATATCCCTGCTCATAATTCTACCCTTTCCAACCCCCTTTATCCTTACTACATTTGGTATCACACGAACTTAAACATATCCTCACAATAAATATTTCATTTATTATGTTCAATATTTTTCATTTTCCACTAGATGTAAAGTAAGATTTTGAAAAATATGTTTCTTGTTATACCACTAGTATGTATAACCATGCTCAACACATAGTAGGTAGTCAATATTTATAAGTCAAATTAAGGTAAATATTATCCTTATTTCAGGGCTGTAATGATGGCTTAGTAGCTAAAAGCAGTGGATGCTCTTGGAGAGGACCTCTGTTTGGTTCCCAGTTCCCACAAGGTGACTAATAACCATTTGTACCTCAAGTTCCAGTGGACACGATGCCCTCTTCTGTCCTCCGCTGGAATTGTATGACATGTGTGCACTTACATACAAGCATGCAAAACACTCATACACATAAAATAAAGATAAGTAATTTAAAAATTCTATTTTAATAAATGATATGTCATACGAAAAGTAAATGTTTTATGTGGTACAAATATTTTATATACATAGGAATCATAAACACGATGAAACTATTTCAAATTACTAGGATTACTTAATGTTATGATTCATTTTGAGATGAAAGTATAATTGGAATTGGTCAAACTAAGAGACTTGCCAGAACTTTTATGCTGGAGATGGAAAGAGCTTCTGAGCTACTGTACTTATTTCTTCTATAAAATGTTATTCCAAATCGTATGCTTTACTACTTCAGGTGGCTTTCCTAATGATAGGGAAGTGTACAGTGTAGAATCTAATATGCTGGAATAACCTTAGAAATATTTGTAAATTATTCTCTTCATTCAACAACTACTCAGATACATTTATTCAAGACACTCATCCAGTGTATTTTCTCTCCCATAAATACATTTATTTTGTATTTGTCAAGGCAGCCATTTCTTACAATATTTTCTCTTTAACATGGCTGACTTTAGTAAGGAAACAAACTGTGAAAGAAAGGAGTCCTGCAACTGTGGAGTTAATGGCATGCAAACACTCACTTTGTTTCCTCTGTCTTGTAGAGAAGACTGATAATATTTGAACAAATGTGTTAAATGACTTCTGGAAGGAAAAGAAAAAAAATCAATTCTGACTGTCTTGAAAGAGGAAAGTAAATCTGAAAAACAAATGTTCATTCTGGGTTCATACCCCAAAGTAGCACAGGAGGTGAGTTCCAGTTGGTTAATTCTAGTGCTATCAATCCCACAGAGTAAGAAATTCAGGAGGACCATATTGTTAAGAATCTATTAAAATAAACTTTCAGAGCAAACATGGCAAAGGAATACTTATTGTGGAATGTTCATTTGAAAAGCAATTTGGAAGTGCAAATGCTACAAATACAAGAAATCCCCAAAGACAAGTTTAAAGGCAAGAAGGAGAGGGTTTTGTGGGGATTAACCAGGCTGACAGTGACTACACTATATCCTCACTCCCTATTTACCAAAGCCTTAACCTGAAAACACTAGAAGAAATCAAAATAGAGGGCTGGAGAGATGGCTTCATGGTTAAGGGCACTGGCTGCTCTTGCAGAGGACTGGGTTTGAGTCTCAGCACCCACACGGTGGCTCACAAAGATCCTTAGCTCCAGTTCAAGGGACTCCAACACTTTCTTCTGATCTACACTGGCATTGCACAGCATGTGTACACCTATATTCATATAGGCAAAACCCTCATACATATAAAAAAACTAAATTAAAAAGAAAGATGAGGACAGAATAACTCAAAATGAAACGCAAGGAAGAAGAGCTGGCTGGAATGATTCAGGCTTGAAAGATTAATGACTACATTTCTGCAATGGCTAGTCATAGACTGACTGGCTAGCAAAAGAAAGTGGATGACTACCTGTTATTCCAAGGAAAAATTGACTTAAAGGAAATGTATAGAAGTTAATATGAACATTCTTTTTTTGATGACAGTTTGTTCTCAGATGTTCTGAAACTGATTGTATGGGATATATACGTCTCCCCACCAAGCAACTGGAACAGTTTGAGTGTGAACTTATAAAAAGATAAATGCTAAATACTCATCATTTAATGGAAGTACTTTTCTTTCACGACAGTATTCTGACTCTTTAAATGCATCCAGTGAGAGCTAGTATTTTTTTTTTTAATTTGACACTTGAGGGCTAGAATGATGGCTCAGCAGTTAAGAACACTTAGAACGATGGCTCAGCAGTTAAGAACACTGACTGTTCTTGCAGAAGACCTGAATTCTAATCCCAGAACCCACATGGCAGTTAACAACTGTCTGTAACTCCATTTCCAGGGGATCCTACAGGTTCTTCTGACCTCCGTGGGCATTGCACCACAGGGGTGCACCTCCCCACATGCAGGCAATACATGCATACACATAAAATAAAAGTAATAAAAAATTTAAAAGTTGATTCTCTGCTTCTTCACTTCATTATTATAAAGCATATTTAGCAAGGGATACTTATATACCTGGGGACTAAGAAGACAGAAATTAGCACACATGGATCGAATTCTTCAACTGTTGAAGCTATGTTAGGAGCAAGGGGAAAGACAATGGAATAAACACTAGTGAATATAACAAACAACGTTAAGAGCATAGCAACATTTAGAGGAAAAGAGGGTTTGATTGTGTGTGTGTGTGTGTGTGTGTGTGTGTGTGTGTTGTTTGTGTATGTGTTTGTGCTTGCACATGTGTTTCTGTGTATTTGTGAAGAGTGGTGGTTTCACGTATAGAGTCTGGAAAAGTTCTCTAAGAAATTCACTGGGGAACTGATACCCAAAAGGTGAACAAGAAGGACCCCTGTAAACAGAAACAGGAAAACACGTAGAGCACCATGTCCAATGGCCTGGAGTTGGAGTGCCCATAATTTTTAACTCCTGGCCCCTTTCTCATCAGTGTATGCTTACATAGTCTGAAAAATGTAATGAAAATAGTAATGTAGAGCATTACTTTTTCCTAAAAGATATCTAAACTTTCAAAACCAAAGTAGAAAATAATGTTAAAATTAATTTTATATCAAGTCAAATGTCCCCTGGGAGTTGTTAGTCATATCAAGTCAAGTTTCACAAGCAGGAAACACTGGGGCAGAGATGTCATGATTCACTTTTTCTCTCTGATTTGACCAGGGAGTGATAGCTGAATATAACACAAGAAATTTGAGTTGGTGGTTAAGAGTCAACACACTACAAATTTGTATTTTAAGATCCTAGTTACATATGTTTAGTTTGAGAATTATCTGTTTAGTTATTAAAGTACTTTCTATTTCTCTTTTTCTGTTTCCAAGACTGTGACTTTTAATCTCTAAAAGTTCAATTAGGGCATAGGTGAAGGTATAATGGGGCTTTCAATATAATCATGTCACTTTTAAAAGAAAGCAATGCTAATAAAATATTTTTAATTAAAATAAAAGAGTCACCACACTGGGATGTGACTTACTATATTTGGATCTTGATGCTTTCACTTTTCATCTCTGTGGCCCTGGAAAATGTACATAATTTTTCTGGGTTTTAATCTTCTCATTTGTAAAAAATGAAATATAATACGTTCTACTTCAGAGAGTTCTTGAAATGATTAATTTTGTTTCTACTTACAAAGTGCACAGAACAGCATGTAGTAGGAAACATGTATTAAATTCATTTGTTAAATAAAAGTACAATAAAATTAATAATCATTATAGCTAGCCTGAGCTAAATGTTGATACAAAGTATAAAATATTTTATAATGCTTTCTATAGGAGATTTATTAAGCAAATTCTGGATAAAGTGTCAATTCTTTCAAGTTTATACTTCTGTATGCGATTAACAAAAGTTGACGTTGTAGTCTGCATGATAACTATGCTACTTCAATTATAACCTAAAGTTTTGTGTGTTTGTGAAAATTTTAAGAGAGTATTGATATTTTAACCAGTGTAAGTGTACAATTTGTAACTGTCATCTGATATATTAATTGTAACTGGTTTTGTTGTCTCTTTTAATTTATTTACATCAGTCCACAGAATTTGTTATTCTTATTGTTCCACTAAATTTTCTCCTTCCTGTTCTCTGTTTGACATACCCTCACTCTCTTAGGGTCTCCTGCTCCTAATGCAGGTGGACAAATCGGCATAACATATTTTTATCTTGGGTTTCGCGTGGTTTATATGATAGGGAGGGAGGACTTACAAAGAGACAGCGTCATTCCAGCCCCACCCACAGTCTCCGTTAGCGTGGTCTTACCCCGCCACTGTCTGTGGATGCCCCTTCTTGCTTACATGCCTGCAGGATGCCTCCGCTATTTGCCCCAGTGGCCACACACTTCCTTTTCCCATTCCAATCTTGCCTCCGCTACTTCTGCCAGTGGATAGGCTCCACCGTCCTTTCCAGGGTGCTCTGCACTCAGCCATTGCTCACACTTTTGGGAGGAATGAGTGGTTTCCTGGCTACACATATCTAAAAGCATTTACAATATATGCATGATATATATGTATAATTTTTGTATGCCAATCAAACTTCATTCTCTTTCATATACATTCCGTTCTATTTGTACCTTTATCTTCTTTATAATAAAAGTCAAAGCTAGATTGCTCATATTATGCAATTTCCAATTGCATATTTTCTAAATAACATCCAGATCTTCAACATATCTTTTCTTCTATCTCAGTCCAACATATAAAAAAAGAACATTTTTCTCAAGTGTTGAAAAATATTATGCTTGATATCTATTTTGTGAAACAGACTTCTTTCTTTGTCTCAGTTTGGTGTCAGTTTCATTCATAATAGAACATGTGGTCATTTCATACTATACATAACCCCAAAGGAAAACTTAGTATTTCTTCCTTAATACTGTGAACAACTGATTTAAAGATATTTATTTAGTTGTGCTTCCAAATTGATTTCTTGGACAATTACATTATTAAGATAAAGAAGTTCTGAAATTATTATTATCAGTATTTCCATTTCAAGTCAGTCACCGCCTGTCAACTATAGTGAATTCAATACCAGTATGTGACTCTGTCTCATGTGCCCTATATAATTGTATTGAATCCCTAAACCCTGTTTATGTAGTCTGCGATGACTATAATTATCTTGTCCATGTCATACCAAACCCTTATCACATGTGGCATACAGGTATAGAGGAGGAAGAAAGAGGAATCATGAGATCATTTCCCAAGATCATTGAGCTGAATTATCTTGAAGATTCTTCTATTTTATGATATTTATAATCTCTTCTGATAGCTGTAATCACTGATCAACTTCTTTCAGTAGTACTCCATTTTCTTGACATATGATATTGAGAAAATTAAGTATTCTATATTGTCTTCCTCTAATTGAGAAAGGGCAGTATAATAACCAGGATAATTAAATGATATTTAGTCTCCATTTTAACAGACAACTGATGAGAAAGGGATGACAAAGATTAGATAGTAAGCGTTTTAACTCAGTGTAAAGGGTATTATTTGCAAGACAAAAGATAAATATGTCAAAAGCTTTAAGATTGTGGTACAAGAGGGGAAAGTGGAGATTATGTATCTCCAAAGCACTTGCTGCAAGAACAAGCTTAATATTTTCCTACACTATGACAAAGCACTTTTATCAGCCCTTTTCTAAAGTGCATGCACACGCACACACACACACAAGTATATATGAACTGGCTTTTATTTCCATATTTCCAAATTACTGAAAGGTACAATCCACAGAACCTATTTTTTACTACATTTTTAAAAAAGTGTAGCACAGCTGTAATTTCTATATGACAAAGTATTTTTTCAAGCACAGGTAATATTTGGTTTTTTAAACACCCAAATGGGGACATTGTCAAATATAGATTGCTTACATATTATCAATTTTAGGTTCCTGACTTATAGCTTGCCTCGGTTCTCAGATTCTATACTGACACCACCTGTCATCCACACTCACCTAATTTCTGGTCATTTGATTTTCAAGCATTGACTATAGTGTGACTTTTTCTGATAAGCTTTCCAATCTCCTAAACTAGAAAGAAGGAATTTCTTTATTAAGTTCTCCTAATATTCTTGTGATGTTCTTTCATGATACATTGCTTCTATAAGTTAAAAATTCTTTGTGTGGTTATTTAACATTTATTCCCTTTACCACTTTCTCACTTGGATTATAAACTCAAAATCCAAGAGCCATTATATTCTCAGGACTTATCAAAATGACTCATATATTCGGTATGTATGAAATATTATCAGATCAGTAGTTTGTATAACTTAACATTAATTGATAGGTCAAACTTGTATAAGCTTGCCTAGTTTCTTGACATATAATTGGTAATTTGATATTAGAATTAATTGTACAGTTAAACACATTGGATAGTGCTGTGTATTTTACCAATATCTCTCAGAATTATAACATTTCCATTCAAATATAAGATTTACTTTGTTTTACTCAATGACTATTAAAGCTAAAGGAGAAATGCACTGTTTTTAATATTGTTTAAGAATATATCTCAGATATTTTGATGTATTCATAATCATGGCAATGTTATTCAAACTAAACAAATTCAACTATCATCAACACCTGGTGCTTTGGATCGACTTCAGTGAAGAAGAAATCAACCTTTCTAAAGCATTCTGTGTACATTTTTTTAATTGAAATTATTCTGTTGAACATAACATTCTATGTGCTCACTAAATTTTACTATTTCTTAGAAGTTAAAATGAAAACTACTTTTCCTTACCTCCGTAACGAGTGTTGTAACATATGACAGAAAAAAATCCTACCTTGGTGTATAAATCAACTTTGATTCCTGAATGTTATATTTAAGAAAAGAAAAATTAGTAAATATATAAATTAAAAATGATTTCTACCCTTTATATGATGGTACATTCTTGGAATTAATTCCAGCACTTAGGAGGTAGAAGCAGGAGGATCAATAGCTAAAGGGCATCCTAGCCTGCAGAGTAAGAACAGGACCACTGGGATACCTGAGATCCTGGTTAAAAAAGAAAGATGATCTTCCAACTGTATAGTCTGCTTTAATAAACCCATGGAAAAATCTAATAAAATAGCTTTCAAACATTTCAAAAATATAGGCAATTCTCTTCACTTCTGAAAGTAAGAAATGCTTAGAATACATGGAAATGGTGAATAACTAATTTCTGGGTTTTGTACAAAAATACTCTTATCTATTAATTAACAGTAACACAAGTAGAGAAAAGGTAAAGGACATGGAAATAATTTTACAAGGTAAATGATGGCTTAAAAAATAAAACCTCACCCACCCATACCTCAAGGATCATTGAGGAAGAGGAGGCAGAAAGATAGTTAGAGCCACAACTGGTCCATAAAAACAGGGAGGTCTACTGGAGGCTTGCTCATGGGAGCCTGTGATAGCACTGGTGTCGAGCATGAAACCCATGTCACCTCAATTAAACAAGGGCCCAAAGGAGAGGTGAGAAATAGTGGCATGCCAGCACTAGATTGAGAACTATTTGAGACTGATTGCTACTGGGTGAGGGAAAGTACAACTTACATACAGCCCGTGGATGAGCTGACTAGACTCCAGTGGATGCATTTACACTGAAGGGTATTTGGGTACAAACACCTGAATGAATAGGACTCAGCATGTATGGCAGAGTGCATAAGGTTCAATCGGATGACTGGCAGAGGCATGGATGGGGAGGGGGTCTGGATTTGAGTTGGACATGTTTAATGGAATTTTAAAGGCTCAATAAAAATAAAACCATGTGAAACTCTCTAATGTCAAATGAATAAATATTTAGAAAGTGATTACCTAATATTGTGATCATGAAACTGTAAAAATAGTATTCATTTTTTTCTATAATACCCAGTGGTTTCCCAAAAGAAGAAGAGCTCTATCACATACTGCTCTGAGATAGTAAAGTTGCAACACATTCTTTAGGAGGATTTGGTTATTGTATACCAAAAGCTAATAGATAAAAACTTCTCACATTGGTGACAGAATAATAAAAACTGCACAATTACTTGAGGAAATGGACTAGCAGTTCATTCAAAGAATAAATAGTTTTTGTGCATTATACAGCAACCCTACCTATAAGTTTATACAAAAGAGAAATGAAGAACAGTATATACCCATAAAACCTTGTATGAAAATATTTGCAATATTATTCATGATAGTATAGAGAAGAAACAATTAAAATATTAATCAACTGATGAATGGATAAATAAATAACCAGACCTTTGTGGGAACAACTGAAATCACGATGCAGGTTATTGTGGGTTATATTAGTATGGTTACAGTTCATGTAGAGAAAAAATTAACAGTCCTTCACTATATACAAGGACTTTGTTCAAAAAATTTCTGATGAATTCAAACTCTGGTGATGCTCAAGTTCTTCAGGTGAAATAATGTTGTTTAAGTTGCATATGAAGTGCACATATATCCTCATCCACTTTAAATTATCTCTAGAAAAGTTTTAATATATCATACACTGTAAATACTACCTACATAGTGGTATTAATGGGAAAGGGGAGTACTGGAACAGGAAGGGTTAAACAGAGGAAGAGGAAGGAAAGGAAGGTTTGAGGAGGGTGTATGGGGAAGTATAAATAATATGAAATACCATTAAAATTGCCATATGGAAACCGAATACTATATATAGCAACAAGAAGATGATTCCTCCCCCCAGACATCATAGGCTATCAAATAAAAAACTCACTGCCAGGAATGGGTATTTTTTTTGTAGTTTTGCTCAGTGTGGTCCCATAGGCCATTGCCCCAGACATTATAGAATCTCTTCAACACTCTTACCCAACTGTGAAACCTGTGAGCCACAATAATGATTGCCCATGTAAGGTGTGTCCGCTGGTGTAGTAATGGCAAAAATGAGGTGGTACTTACCATGGATTTTATTATTGGATTTAAAGCCCATGCCACAAGATGGATCACATGCCTTGCATATTTAACTGAGTTGAAAACCTATGAAGGCTAGATCTTAGGCTCTGAGGAGAACAAAGTACTATTACTCTGCTAAGTAGACATAGTAATAAAATGTCCCCTAAGTTATTGCATCTTTTAACCATCATAACAGAGATATACAACTGGTAAACATGCACAGATTAAGAGACCGTAGAGTACTGAGTTCTAAATGTTACATCTATATGATACCCCCTATGACCATGTCTCAGGGATCATCACAGAAAAGAAAGCAGAGAGACTGTAATGGCCAGAAGTAGTAGTCATCCACAGGAAAACAGTATTTCCAAACATGAAAAAGCTATTGTACACATAAAATCACAAGGCTGGTTACAAGACCTATGTAAGATCAAGCCATCCAAAATCCCAGCATGAATGGGAGAGGGGCTCATGACATTCCAATACTATCCGAGGAACTGCAAATAATCCGTGGCTTCTGGGGAAAGAAAATCATCTTGTCTTCAGGATTCCTGCCCTGAGAGGCTAATCATGCTCCAATAGATGGTCCCCCATCATGTACATACTGGCAAGACTCAGTGGACCCAGTGGATACTTTTCAAATAGCACATGAAATTGAGAGTGAAAAGTTGTGGTGTGGATGAGAAAATGAAGGGGAGGGAATGAGGTGCCTTTGGTCCAAACAGACTATATGCATATATGAATATTAAATAAAACATGAAAATATATAATAAAAATAAATTCTGTATTCATGCAGTATAAAGTAGTTTTTTCGTTATGTTAAATACAAAATCTATAAATACTTGGAAACAGCTATATGTTCGAAATGTGATATGTAGCCCTTTCTGGACTGTAATAACACAAGGCACAAATGAATTCAAGTTTGGAGTTTGAGCGACTAGATTAAAGAAACTGGCATTTCCAATTCCAAATAAGTGTACTTTGTGGAAAAAAAAGCCAATATTTAGTTTAACACATAGTAATTTTGAACTGTTTATTAGACTTCCAAGTACTGTAGCAGGAGTTGGTAGTGAACATATTTCTGGGTGATCATGAAAGTCCAAGTTGAATATACAAATGTGGAACATCTCAGTGTAGTGTGTGAAATTCTTAAAGTGCATGTTATGCAATGACTTCAGTAAGAAATTTCTTTTAAAAAATCTGTAATGACTGAACCATGGAGCAAACAAATTAGCAAGGTTGGAGGGGGGCAAATTAAGCAGAATGAAGAAATGTCATGATAATATTGTGACCATAACAAGTAAACTGGATTATATCAGAATATAGAAGAATGCTTTATTGATATATTTTTGTGGAAGTGAAAAATAAGAAAACAACACCAAAGTCTTGGTATTCTATTTTGTAAAATAATATGGAGTAAAAGTTCTCACAATGTGATGGTTGTTGGTAAGGATATATGTTTATAGCATTCCACTGAAAGGGAAAACAGAGGAGGATCCAAGCAGATTAGACTGTAAATTGTGTGTATGAACATTGCTCTGAGGCATTTTTTAATTAACTTAGATATTACCCAAAGATTTTAAGTGTGGCCTAACTTCAGTAAAAGGGTCTTACCTTCAAGTTCTGGGAGGCAGTGAAGGACTGTGGCAACAGCTTCTGTTATTTTGTGAGCCTCTTGAACTACCTTGACTAACAACTCAAAGGGAGGTTTCTCCTGCCTGGTACTGCGTTTTTTAATACAATGCATATTTTGAAAGTATAACTGCCTAGTGAATACATTCCACAGACCCCAGTTCAGTTGAAATATGATGAGTTTCAGATATCAACATGTTTTAATTTTCCTTGGAAGACTCAATTATGCGCTATTAGTCTAATCATTTACCAAATTTAGGCTACTTCAAAGAACTGAAACCAAAGAGGAAACGTTCAGGACTTAGGTAACATTCTCTTGCTACCTGTGATTAAATACTGTTGCCTCTGCCCCTGGGCATCAATCAGAATTCACAGTCTTCAATGGCCAGATGACATTTCTCTTGAAGTGTTCTGAGAAGACACATTCTAACTGGATTGCACATATTCTTTGAGAGCTTAGTAGACTGACCTTGCCAATGAGGCAGAGCACAGAAATGGTTGTCTAGGGCAAAGAATGAAACTCAGTGGTAGAGCATTTTTTTTAGCATCCTTGAAACCTTAGGCTAAATTTCCAGCACCAGAAAGAAAATTATGGTCTACTTCATTTATAGGCTTAGGACACATTCCTATTACAGTAACACATTATACTTTGACATCTATGTTTTAACACATTGACATTTCCTTTACTGAAGAAAGGAAGGGCATGCATTCATTTCATACCACGTACATTATTATGATTATAAGATTGGGCGATAGTATACACAATGAAGCATCGCTTCTGATATAAAATGTTCCAGAATGTCAAATACATGTTTTAACTAAAATTTAAAGATATGTATCAGGTCACATAGTTGCTTATCCACATCAAAGAAGATACATTAACTGATAAACTTGGAATAGGTTATAAAATGGAAACTTTGAAAAGTCATTGCTGATATTGTTGTCCATTTTTTTCCTTTGTTTCCCCAAAGAATATCACAGACTCAATCTATAGATGAATATATAGCATTTTGTTTTATTTTGTTCCAGTCCACGAATTGTACATAAAGTCCCTCTGGGTAATTTTGATTGTGGTTTTTCCCTTTAGAATGCCGTCACTGGAAATGTTTTATGACAAGAAAGTTGTTTTGAAGAAATAATTTTTACCCTTTGAAGCAAGCATATAATAGGAAAAATAATTTCTATGATACCTTGTGAGAAATTTACTCATTTTGACAGTAGATAAGTATATTTAGAAGCATAAAAATGGTTGAATGATTAATCATTTGAAACAGAAAGAAACTACTTTGTATATTGAGATGAAATAGAAATATTTTTGTTGCCCGATTTGCACATCTCTAACACAATTTTTGCAAAATGAGACTTTCAGTCCCTCCTTTATATCTATAACTTGAAATCTATAAATATTTGACACTCTGAGCACTATTTAAAGCAACTGTAACCGAAATCAGCTAATTAAATCTGCACAATAACATGACCTAGAAAGATTTCAGGATGATGCTGATTATTTCATCTACACACAGAGCAAGAATATGCAATTTATTTGAACTTCACTCCTACCCTTCAATACATTACATTAAATAAGAAAAGCTATTTTCAATGAATATTTTCACAAAGTTTTGTGCATTTCATATAATAGATCTTAATCAAATATAGGGTCCCTCCCCAATCCACACCCTCATAGCCCACGCCCAATCGATTTATTCTGTCATATATGTTAAGGTCTATCCTGTCAACCTTTTGTATGTAGATGTCTCTCAGTGAAAGTTCATTCACTGGAGTCTAGTCAGCCTATCTAGAGTCACTCAAAGATCAACTCTCCCTCTCCCAGTTTCAAACAGTTGCCAATAAATCCTCAGCTAAGATTGAGGCCTGCTGCCCACTTCTCCATTTCTATGCTGGGTTTCTGTCTGATTGAGTCATCATGAGTATTGTGGGTGCTGCCACCATTGCTGCAAGTTCATATGAGCAAGTTCCCAGAGGCCTGAAATTCTCTGTGTTATTATGTTTATATAACCATCCTGACTCTTACAGTCTTTCCACTCCCTCTTCCACAGTGTTCTCTAAGACATGGGTAATTGAGGTTTAATATAGGAGTCCTATCCAGAGACACACACTCTGCAGTCTCTTATTCTCTAAAACATAGGCAATTGTCACCTTCTTCATGTATCACACTCTGTTTTATGAGGAAGCTTAGCTGGTGACAGTTGAGAGATGAGGAAGTATTCTCTCTATCCCCTCTTCCACTATTTTCTCTGAGCCTTAGATGTAGAGGTTCCACTGTAGATGTGTCACTTAGGGTAGGATAGCTCTCAGACACATAGTCACTGTCTGTAACCAGTTGTGGAACTCTGTAATAGACTCCATTTGTTTCATAAAGAAGACTCTTCAATGAGTGGTGTGTGGTATAATTGTCTATAAACATAAGGAAACACAGCATACAGTGAGAAATTTCATTTGTCCAAAGATATGACAGAGATAGGGTTTTTTCAAAGATCTATGCTCTCTCCAGCCATGTGTATTTGGCTTTGTTTATGGTGTCACTCATGAGTGCACTCTCATTGAGAGGCCTTTAAGTCCAATTACATAGTTGATGATTATTGCCAAAATAAAAGTGCCACTGCTGCACCACTACAGTTTGTTGCGCTGGTAGAGAACAACCATTCTATTCTTACTGATAGTAGATCAGCAAAGCTTATGTTTGTGTGTGTGTGTGTGTGCGTGTGTGTGTGTGTGTAAGAGAGACACTTATACCATGTTGCATCTGAATGAATGAAGAAAGTTAAATAGTAATTTGGACGACTTTATCAGAAAATAATAACGATCATGCTAGTCTGCTTAAGGAATTGACACATATCTCAGGACAACCACAGCCACTATGATTTGTAAACCAATGTAGCTTAGAGGATTACTAAGGTTTGATTTAGAGCTGATATATCCCAAAGGAAGAAAATCAATCCCAAGCAGTAAAAATCTGATTAGTTTCATACTTTTATTTGGAAAGATTCTCATTTGGATAGAACATCTTTTATTTATCTTTCTCAAAACATTTTCATAATTAAAAATTGATAATACCACATTGAATAAAAGAGAGAGATAGACTATTTGGGGTATTGGTGACAATTTGAGAGTTATATAGTATATGGACCCATGAAAAATGCTGACATTAATTATAATGAATTTGATGTCATGCCAAAAAGATTATAAGACAACATTATAAGTTTCCAACATTACAGAAGGCATAAATTCAAACGCAAATAATTATAATAATCTTCAAAGTCACCCTAAATAGAATAAAGACAAGTTAGGAATATATCTGAAATGGCCTACAATTACGGTAGAAAAAGTTTTCAGAGTAGATTTACATACCCACCAACATTCTGACTCTGAATCAACTAGGTAAGTACTGTAACAACAGGGAAATGGAATGACTGACAAAGAACACACTGCTTTGCTGTGAAGTAGTGAGTATGTTTCATTAGTCTTTACCTATATGTAGAAGTTGGACGTTCAAGGGATGTGTTCTAAAATCAAAATGATTGATTTAAGACAAGTAGGGATAATGACCAAAAGTAAATGACAGTGATTTTTAAGATGAAGTTGTTGCAGAGGGAGGCAGTTAATACTGAGTCTGCTTAAGCACTGAATTACACTTGTTGATTAATGTATGTTTGACTATCTCTGCATCTCTGGGATGAATCAAACCTGATCATGGTGGATAATCTTTAGATGTGATCCATCAAGTGGTTAGCGGGTATTTTATTGAGGATATTTGCATTTATTTTAAGAGAGATTGGAGTAGCACAAATGCAGAAAAGCAAGCTACATATGTTCTCCCTCATTTGTGGATTGTAGCACCAGTCTCTTATATGCGACTATATAAATTTTGATGTAACACCAGGAGCCAGGTAAAGGGAAAGGATACATGCCCATAAAGGAAAAGAATCAACCTGAAAGGGGGACAGTAGGGAATAGATGTTACCTGAGGGAGGTAGAAAAACTGGGAGTAACCGGCAGGGAAGATAGGAGGAAGGGACATGGAAGGGACCATGGTGTGTGGGAGGGAGGGAAGCCAGGAGAGGAAAGGTGGCAGGAGTCAGAGTCCTGAGGTATTGGCATGGTAGGGATAATGGGGGTGCTGTGATTAGGGAGGGAGGGAGGAGGGAAGTTGGATGGGAGAAAAAAAGAGTGGAGATGAGTGAATCTGGGCGGGGCGCGGGGGTCTGGGAAACCTAGAGGGAAAAGTGATGCCCTAGACACTCTGTGAGAAATGCATGTAGAGTGTCTGAACATTAATGCATATGCATACCTTGGAGCTGTTTGACAGGGAACGCAGTGACACATAGAAGAGACCTCCCTTAGTGTGACAAGTATGCCATAGAGTATGCATCAAAGAAGCTTCATTTTGCAGTAGATGGAGGCTACTGCAGAGCTGCACATCTGGTCAGACACAGAGAACACACGTCTGGGAGACGCCCAGTACTAGGTGGCACATCTTCAGTTGAACCTCTGCAACTAAGGGCCCATTGAACACAGGTAATAAGAAGTAGAGAGAGGTCTAATGCACCCCCTCGGCTCTCACCAGTGAAGCTTCCATATACATCAGAGTGTGATACACACAGAAGGCCACAACTCGACAAATTTTGGAGAGTATGAAATTGTAGAGTGTCTGATGTGACTCCTATACAGAACTTCACCCACCCACAGCTCAGGGACTATTTCTGAAGAAGAGGCAGGAAGATTCTAAGAGCCAGGGTTGATTGATCACAGGGAGGTGGAAGCTTCCAGGCCACTGGAGGCTTGCCCACATGAGCCTGTGGCAGCAGTATCGTCGAGTGCTGTACCTACTTCAGCTCAATGAAACAAGGGCCCAAGGGGGAGGTAAGAAATAGGTGGGGGGCTTAGCAGTAGATTGAGAACTATTTGAGACTGATTGCTGCTGGGTGAGGGAGAGTATCACCTACATACGACCATTGGATCGACTGACTAGACTCCAGTGGATGCATTTGCATTGAAGGATATTTGGGTACAAACACCTGAATGAATAGACTCCGCATGTATGGCAGAGTGCATAGGGTTCGCTGGGGGGATTGGCAGAGGCATGGATGGGGAAGGGGGTCTGGATTTGAGTGGGAAATGTATGAAATTTGAAAAGCTCAATAAAAAACGAGAGATTGGCCTAGATTTTCGGGGGGGTGGGGGGCATCATTATCTGGTTTTCATATCAGAGTAACACTGGCTTCAAATAAAGAATTTGGAACTGTTCCTTTCCTTTCTTTGTTACAGACTAACTTTAGAAGTATAGGTATTGGCTCGCTAAAGGTTTGGTAGAATTCTGCACAAATCTTAGGTTTTTCTAGTTGGGAGAATTTTTTTTTTAGATATTTTATTTATTATTTTCATTTTATGTGTATGAATGTTGTACCTGCATGTAGGTAAGTGCACCCCTGTCATTCAATGCCCATGGAGGACAGAAGAGGCTGTCGGATCCCCTGGGACTGGAGTTACAGACAGTTGTTAGCTGCCATGTGGGTGCTGGGATTCAAACCCAGGTCTTCTGCAAGAACAGTTAGTGTTCTTAACCACTAAGCCCTCTCTCCAGCACCAGAATTTTAATTACTGTATCTACCTTTCTGGCTGTTATGTGTCTGTTTAGATTATTTGTTATTTTGATTTAACTCTCATAAGCCATAGATATCTATAAATTTATCCATTTCATTTTGATTTCCAGTTTAGTGGAATATAATTTTTTTTCACTGTGGTATTAAAGTTTTCTGAATTTCCTTGTGGTTTGTTTTAATGTTTCCTTTTTCATCTCTGAGTGTATTACTTTGTGTACTCTCAATTTCTTTTGGTTAATTAGTTAAAGTTTTGTCAAACTTGTTAATTATTTCAAAGACCCTACTCTGTTTCAGTGATTGTTTGCATTGTTCTCTTTGACTCTGTTTCAATATTTGCAGCCTTTATTTCATGTATATTTTCTCATCTACTTTTTAAAGATGTTGTTTTTGGTTTTCCAAAGCCATCAGGTGCATCATTAATTTATTTACATATTTCTAATTTTCTTGTGTAGGCACTTAATGGTATAACTTTTCCTCTTATGCCTGCCTTCATTGTGTCCCATGCATTTTGGTACGCTGTTTTCATTTTCAGATTATCCACCATGATCAGGTTTGATTCATCCCAGAGATGCAGAGATAGTCAAACACACATTAATCAGTAAGTGTAATTCAGTGCTTAAGCAGACTCAATATTAACTGCCTCCCTCTGCAACAACTTCATCTTAAAATGAATAGTGTACATGTATATAGAAATACACATTCATATAGTACAGTTATAAAAAATCAATAACACTCATTGGATCTAATGGGTAAGAACAGGACTGGTCCTTGCACCAACTACTTTCGAATATTTTCATAGGCTTATTTACTTCATAAAGAAAATAAGAAAAATATACTTGCCTCATTAAAACATTAGTGGTGCACGCCTTTAATCCCAGTACTCGGGAGGCAGAGGCAGGCGGATCTCTGTGAGTTCAAGGCCAACCTGGTCTACATAGTGAGTTCCAGGACAGCTGGGTATACAGGGAGACCCTGTCTCAAAAAGACCACACACACACACACACACACACACACACACACATTAGTTCAAGTCAATTTATATACTCTTCTCTTATTGCTACACTATTTAGGTACTAAAACTCCTCCAGAAAGACAAGAGCACAACTAATTCTATTACATCATGACCTCATTTACTTAGCCTTGTCTACTAATGTTAATTTCTTGGTGAACAAGTTTTCAGGGTTTGATCATGTTAACTATGTAGAGTTGACTCATTTTAGAGGAACTTGATTATTTTGTATAATGTTCACATTCTCAATCAATAATTTTTTCTTGGTTTCAAATGGTCTTATTCATTACCATAAGGAGTCTCATAATGGAATCTTCCAGAAGGCAAATAAAAAAATATCAAATTCACTTTCAAATTATAGTTAATTAAAGTTCTATAGAGAAAGAATCTCCTATGAGGACAGTCATCATTCACTTAACTCACCTCTCTTTTATCTCTTATCATTTCAGACATTGTAATAGGAAAAATACTCTTTGATTCATAATACTTCAGAGTACATAGCAGAACTATTATTAAATTCTCTCTTCAGTTATCTTCTTGGCATAAAAATCTTATTTCTTTTAACTTTGATGAAAGCTACCATTTTCCACATCTTTAAGATATGTTATTGTAAATCTTTTTTACTCTGGTGTGCTTTCCTTCTCTATGCTGGGCATGGAAATAAAGTTAATATCTTCCTATGTGTCAATGCCAACCTGAAATTCAAGTACATCAATGGTAAGCAACATCAGATTAAAGATTTGAATCAAATCCCAGGTCCTTAACCTCTCCAAAACATAAATTCATTTCCCTCTGCTATAACTCTACAAAATATTTGTCCATGTTTTCCATTTGCATTAGCAGAATTCAAAAGCCCCTGGCATGATTGTGAAATATCATAGTAAAAAGTACCCCAGAAATCAGAAAGCAGGGAGTGGAGAGATGGCTCAGCAGTTAAGAGTACTAGCTGTTCTTGCAGAGGACCAGGGTTCGAATCCCAGCACCCACATGGCAGCTAACAACCATCCATAACTCCACTTCCAAGGGATCAGACATCCTCTTCTGTCCTCCATGGGCACAGCATGACATGGTTGTACTTGCACGCATGCAGGCATAACCCACACATAACACAAAAATAAATTAAAAAATTAAAAATAAAGCAGAGGTTTATGTTGCTACATCACTGCTTATACCTAGAATCTGTGACATTGTATAAAACATTTCTTCCTCGGTGTCCTCCTCTCTGAAAGAAGAACACTGACACATGTTATATTTACTTTCCAAAGACTCCTAGAAGTTCATAATTGTTAGGGAATAGTATGTTGCAACAACAACTGAACATAATTTACAGACAACAGAATGGCTCAGAGAATAAGGATGACAACTGATAAACCTGATGCCTTGAGTACAATGCCTGGAACCCACAGAGTAGAAGGAGAGGACTGACTCCTAATAATTGTCCTCTGATGTGCACATCAGTGCCATAACATTCATGAGTCATCATGCACAAACACACACACACACACAGACACACACACAAACCATACAAAGTAGACAAATTATTGTAACATTATTATGAATATGGCTGCCTAAGATAATCATTAACCTACTTGCATATATTTTTGATTTTCAAATTTATTTTTATTTTTAATTGTATGTGTGTGTGTACATGAGAATTGGTGCCTACTGAAGCCAGAGGTGTTGGATCCCCAGGAGCTGGAGTTACAGGTCATTGTTAGACACCTGAGATGTTCGTTGGGAGCTGAACTTTGATCCTTTGGAAGAGCAGTCTGTGTTCTTAACTCCAGAGCCATTTTTCTGGCCCATGATTACACATATTTCAGTATTTTCTTATGTATATTTGTCATTGTCTTAGTTATTTTCCGAATGCTACTATGAAATACTATTACAAAAAACCTTGAGGAATAAATGGCTTATTTACCTCACAATTCCAGAACACAGTCCATCATTGTGGACAAAACAAGGAAGCAGGCATGTTACACAGCTAGTCACATTATAGCCATATTTATGTACTAAGAGCAATGAATTACCGAATGCATACTAGCGCTCTGCTGATTTTCCCCTCCTCTACAGTTCAGAACCTAAGGCACAGTAAACCAGAGGGAACTCATATGTGGTACTATAAATATTATCAAATACACATCTGGACAGGTTATGGTTCATAAAGAAATACCTTCTTTATCACTTCTTTAAATCAACATAATAACTTACTCTATTCTAAATATGTAACCTTATATTTATAGACAAGTGTACCTCTCACCCTGCATCAAAAAAAGCTTCTTTTGTAACTATAGATGCTATTATAGGATTCTACAACTGGTCGAACACAGAGAATTGCGACTGTGAAATGATGCCCAGTCCTAAGTCACACATCTGCATTGCAACCTCTACAACTAAGGCTTAGTGAACACAACAGAACAGGAAATAGAAAGAATATCAACTCATCTCTCCATTCTTACCAGTGAAGCTTTTTCATGTAATAGATGGCGATTAACCCAGAAATCCACAACTGGCCAAAGTGTAGTGTATAAGGGACTGTGGAGTGCTTGGTTGTGGTTAAGACACCTATATATTGCCTCTGCCACCCACAGTTCATTTATCACTGTGGAAGAAGGAGAAAAAGACTATAAGAGTCAGGGATGGTGGAAGACTAAAATGAAGCAGAATTTTCCAGGTGGCTGGGAGTTTGTCATAGGAAATTCCAACAACTATAACAGAGTGTACAAAACCCATGCAAGTTCAAACCAGCAAAAACCCAGCATAGAAATGGGGAAATGGGTAAGAAGGCCCAACCTTAGTTGAGAAAAAATATATTGACAACTCATAAGTACTGAGAGACTTGGAATGAGTTTTCTTTAAGGAAGTGATGTTAGATATACTTATCTGGCTCAGGATGGTCTTACATTGAGAAAATTTTGTGGAAACAAACTCAGCTTATTAGACCTTAATATAGAATACATGAAATTCTGCAGAGGTTATGAGAGGTACAGATAAGGGAGGAGGTCTAAATATGATTAAGAAGTGTTGTATGAAAATAAGAACAATCAGTAAATGTAAATTTAAACAAAAAAGAAAATCCCTCACATACAGGCCCACAAATCACTTCACAGGTGACTCCATATTTGCCAAGATGACAGTTAAACCAATACAGCTAAAATGTGTATTCACCTTCTAGTATACATATTTGAAATTATCAGTAACTTCTGAATGCATTGACACTGAATTTTAATATGATTTTTAAGAAAATATTTGCATCGCTTCATTGATTACTTCATAGAATATATTATAATTATATATAGACACCCTCTACCATGTAAATGGCTACCCTACTAATGCCCCTCACATACTTCATATTTTCTATTATTAGTTCCCCATTTTTAAGGCCAATCTTTCCTAATTTGTATTCCCCAGCTGCTTTGGGGTGTGGGTCAATCCCATAGAATCTGGTTAAATTAGGATTTTCACCCTTAAAGAAATCTGACTCTGTATTTCCCAGCAGCTATCAGTTGCTGATAGGTTCTCAACTAGTGCTGGGACTCTGTGCCCAACTCCTCCCTCCATTCTAGGTTTATGTCTTCAATGGGCTTACACAGATCATGTGCATGTTGTCACAACTGTTGCAGGTTCATATGTTCAACTGACAAGTTGTATCCAGACAACATGGTTTTCTTTTACTCCGCACGACCTCCTCTGTCTCTTGGAGTTTTTCTGCCCCCTCTTCCACAATGATGCCTGAGTTGTGGGATGAGCAGTTATGACATAGGTGTCCCATTTAGGGCCAAACATTCTCCAGTTGCTTATTATCTGCACATTGTCCAGTTGTGGGTCTTTGTGCTAATCCACATCTTCTACAAGAAGCTTTTCACATGAGTATTGTGAGATGCACTACTATAAGTTAAATTTACTGCTGAGATGCAGAAGCTCTTGGCTTCCAGGCTCCTGGTGCAGACCCCTCCTCCTGCTGTTCTTTTCACAAACTGAAAAGTATTCCTCCAAACTACAGTTTAGGGAACAAAAAGTTTTATTGGGCTTGCTAACAGAGCATATGATGGTGGTGAGGAGGTACTTATAAAGGTATGAGCACCCTTAGGCTATTTTTCCCAACATTTCAGCTGTGGCTTCCAGGCCTGCTCCAGAAGGTACAAGATAGCGAAGCATCTTCTTTGTTTCTGGATTCCCATGTGTTTATCTTTAGTCCCTGGGTGGAAGAGGTAACTGTCTCCCTCTGCCCCTCCCCTCGTCTGAAGAGTTTCATAGTCCAATTAGTTTGAGGTGAATGGAGCAAGTGGTGAGAAGGTAGAGGAAGGCATCTATTCATCGCTGCATCTATTCATCGCTGGTCGCTCAGAGGACAAGATTATCCAACAACTACTCTGTGGATGCAACAATTAGTCATTGGGACCTGTGTTAGTACTAAGTATATTTAGCCAAATATTAACAGTACAATCACTCCTAAGGTCTGTGACTGATCTGGTCACAGGTTCATGGCCCTGATAACAGTACCAAGCATATGTTTAATGTTGTAAACTCCCCTTTAATTCAAGGTGAAGCTGATTGTTCATTCCTCTAAAATCCATGCTGTTCTTGCACCTGTGGACATATTTTACCAGTTTAATTGTTATTGTAGCTCAAAGAATTATACTAGCATCCCTAGCAACTTTTAGTACTATGAAAGCTATTCAGTACTGCTGAAGTTTCCATGTCAGTATCAGCTTGATTTCTATTTATTTCTTCTATGACTCACATATGTATTGTCTTCAGTAGAAGGGTCGTAACATCAAATTTGGGCAGGAAAGAGCAATACCGATAGCAAACAGTGTTTGAGAGTCTTTAGGGTCCTCTTGGTCAACAACTTCAAAATTGCAAGTTCATACCTCCTAATGTTTTGTTGCTGTTGTTGGCCTGTGGTGCTTGATAACGCCATTGAACCCCATTATAGGGTGACTTTTTAAAAAACTATATTGTGTAAGTTTATATTTTAAGAACTCTTTAGATTATTAGGTTTCCATAGGACACTTTAAAAAGCCATTATGCTTAGTTATGCTTTCTATTGCTCCCTCTTCTGCCCTACTCTCCCATTCTCCATCCCATTTATTGCTTCCTATTCCATTATTCCATTTTTACCTTTATATCATAGCATTTGATCTCCTTTCCCATGAACAAGACCCTATAATTACTTTCATTAATATCTTGATCTTTATGGATTTTCCTCTTGAAATACACTTATTTAAGATTCAAAGCAAGCATCCATTTATGAGACAACACGGAATATTTGACTTTCTGGATCTGTGTTAACACATTTAGGATGATTGTTTACAGTTCAAACTATTTACCTAAAAATTTAATAATTTTGTTTTTCTAAACATCTGAAAAATATTCCATTGTGTAAAGGTACCAAACTTTCATTATCCATTCATCACTTTATGGCCATCTATGTTATTTCAATTTCCCGAGCCTTGACAATAAAGCAACAGCGAGCACAGCTGAGCAGGTATCTTAGCAGTAGGATATAGAGTCATTTGGATATGTGCCCTGCAGTGGTATAGCTGGATCATTTGGTAAATCTATTTTTAGTTTTTCGAGGAGCCTCCGTACTGATTTTCATAATGGCTGCAACAGTTCACACTCCCACCAGCAGTGAACAGGTGTTCCACTTTCCCCACATCCTTACCAGAACTTGTCATCAGTTTTTATCTTAGCCATTCTGAGTAGGACAAGATGAAATCTCAAAATTCTTTTAATTTGCATTTCCTTGATGACTATCAATGCTGAAATAAAAAATAATTCCATTTAATACCTTGCCCAATGTTTAATTCGTTGTGGGATTTTGGTATGTAGGTCGTCTTCACTCAAATGATAGTGTCCTATGCTGACATAAATATTTTAGGTTTATGGGGTCCTATTTTCCTATTGTTGTTCTCAAATCCTACACTTTCAGGATCCTCTTCAGAAAGTTCAGTCTACAAGTCCAGTGCATTTCCTTATTTATCTTCTATCAGATACAGAATGTCAGTCTAATGTTAACATCCTTGATGCATTTGGACATGAGTTTTGTGCAGGATATAAATATAATTTCATTTTTCTACATGTAGTTATCCAGTTTTACGAAGGCCATTTGTTGAACATGCTGTCTTTTGACAAATGTGTATTTTTTGTCCCTTCATCAAATACCATATGGCTTTAAGTGTGACTGTTCTTTTGATTAATGTGACAGTTTTCACCCTGAACCATGCTGTTTTATTTTCCAGTTTAGTGGAATGACCATGTAAAATAATGTTCTTATGATACTCTTGATTTCTTTGATAACTATTGTAATGTTTTACCTTTATTCTTTTATGTTGTTAACTTAGGTCCTCTCTACTTTAGTTAAACCAGATAAATATTTGTCAACCTTGTTAATGTTTTCAAATCCAACTCTTTATGTCATTGATTCTTTGTATTGTTTCTTTTTTCCATTTCTATTTCAATTTTGACCTTCATTTTGATTATCTCTTTCCATCTAATTTTTTGGGCAATTGTTTGCGCTTGTTTCTCTAAGACTGTCATGTGCATCATGAACTTATCAATATGAGATGTCTAGTTTTATTTTTTTTTAAATGTGGGTACTTAGTGCTGCAAACTTTCTCCTTAAGACTGCTTCCATTTTGTCCCATATATTTTTGTATGTTGTATTTTCAATTTATTCAATTCTAGGAATTTTTAAAAAATCCTTCTTGATTTTTTAAAATTCATCTACATTTCATTCATTAGTGTGCTGTTTAGTTTTCGTTCATTTGTGAACATTTTTCTGCTTCTTTGCGTGTTGATAATCAGCCTTATTCCTTTGTGTTCAAGTAGAAGACAGACTGATATTTCAATTCCTAAATTTATTGATGCTTGCTCATGTTTTATTATGTCATCAGTTTTTGAGAAAGTTCCATGGGCTGCTGGTGAGAAAAAATATTCTCTAGTATTTGGGTGATATCTTCCAAAAATACCTTTTAGATCCATTTGATTGGACGTGTCCTTTAACTATAGGTTTCTCTATTTAGTTTTTGTCTGGATGCCTTGTCTGTTGGCAGAGCTGGGTATTGAAGTCACCCACTATCACTATGTTGGGGTCAATGTGTAATTTTAAAACTAATAGCATTTCAGTTTATGAAATTATGTGTTTTTGTATTTGTTGCATGTGTTTTGAATTATATTATCCTCTTGATATGTTTTTCCATTATATTTTTTATAATGAGTGTTAAGTGTCCTTCCCAATCTCTTCTGGCAAGTTTCAGTTTGGTCTGTTTTGTCAGATATTAGAATAGCTATGCCTATTGTTTTTTGTTTCATTTCCTTAGAATAATTTTTCCATTCTTTTGCCCTAAAGTGGTTTGGACCATTGATGATGAGATGTGTTTCTTGGCACTAACAAAAAAGATGAATCCTGTTTTATTATCCAATAAGCTATTCTGTGACGTTTTGAAGGAAGAGGAATTGAGATTATAAATTTTGAGACTTAACATTAACCAGTTTTTCTTAATTCTTGTTATGCTGGCATTGCAATGTTGCTTTACTTAGACTGCTTTTGATTAAAGTATTCTAGAATTGTTAATTTATTCCTTATGATTCTTTTCTTTTTGTCTTTTTATATTTGAATTTTTATTTTTAAACATTTTTTCTATTAAAAAGAAAAGCATGATTACCAGAAATTGCAAAGGACTAGGAGGCCTAGATCCCTGAGGAACCACTTCAGCGTGGAACACAGACTCTTAATATTAATGTTATGACACAAGATCATTCAAGTATTTTACATTTCTTTGTCCTCTTGAATGTGATTTCCTAGCACAAGGCAAAGAGAATGTACTAGGAGCAGAACATGGACCCTTCTCTGCAAAGCCAAAGACAGAATTTTCCTCTCTAGTGAGAAACCTGCTGGGCGTTATTCTCTTCTGCCTCTGTCATCACAGTGCCCGAAAGAGGGGAGGTATGGAGAACCCAGGGGCCTTTCGACATGAGAGGTGCTTTGTGGCTCCCATGGGGGGCGCAGATGATCCAGACTGCTCTACCCAGGTCTCTGGCAACCCTTTCCTACCTTAGCCTTGTTTTTGGGCCCCCTGCCCTCCTCCCCTGACCTGCAGGCCTTCTGAGCACCATACTTTTGTGCATCAGTCATGTGTGGTGGCAGCGGGGAGAGGGGGGGCTACAAAGAAATGGAACAAAAACATGGAATAACTCTGACATGGGGCTCAGCACCTGTGAGCCTGGAGTACAAGGCTGGAGCAGTTCGGGCCGCCTTCTCTTCGGGAAGTGCATTTGTTCCTAGGCTCAGAAAGTGAAAGACTTTGCCCCTATGCAGGACCCAGGTACATGGACAAAGCCAGCACAGACAGAGGATGAAGACGGTTCAGTAGGCTGTCACTCTATCTCAGGTCTTGCATCCTGTGGGAACATGGTGAGTGGGGAAGTGCCTTGCCCTGGTGACCCCTGCCATTCCGGGCATACTTACCACAGATACATCAGTCCCAAATTCAGGTGTCTTCAGAAAGTGATGATGTAAAGTACTCTTTGCGACATTAACTCCTAACATGTTACAATAAAGGTGGGGGGCACCCCCCCAGCCTCTCAGCCTGTGTTGAGATGATACCATTTCCTGCCCCAAAAGGGTTCTCTCCCAATATCCCTCAATGGGGCCTGAGAGGGTCAGGGGGAGGAGGGCATCCCTAGCTTGGTAGAGTCTACACTGGAAACACCTTTCTTCCACATTGTGCCTCCAGGCCCTGAGGTTCTGTGGTGCTGGATACAGTATGGATCTGAGTGAGCAAAGGAAAGGGAAGAAAAGGAGACCAGAGCCCAGGAGTCAGTACACCATCTGGCAGCACCAGACTCGAGCAGGGGAAGGCCTCAGATACTGTCAGGAGACCCTGCTCCTGCATGGTTTGTGACGACTAGGTCAGAGAAACCATCACCGGCTGGCTTCCCATGTACTAATCACTGGGAGAGCAGAATGGGGCAGGACATGAGTTCAAAGCAACAGGTACCCAAGAACAGAGGGTAAGCTCCTGCAAGCCTGCAACACTGTTTCCTCCTCCAAACATTTGGGATAACAGAGGAACCCAGTGGCAAGAAGGGCCACAGAAGTTTCTGTAACTGAGTTAAAGACCATATTCTTCATACACTGTGTGTCCCACTGGGGATAAGCATGCAGTCTCCCAGCCCAAGTGTTTGATCCTTCATCATCCTCCCTTGCTTCTGAGAACAGCAGCCTCCAGCCACTCCTCTGGCATGAGCAGGCTGGCTTGGCTGGAGAAGAGAAGTCAGGTATACTCTATGTCTGCATACCTTCCTGACACGGGCTTCACCAATAGGTAGGATCCCCCACGCCTTGTTTCCTCCTCACCCTTGTTCCCAGGAAAGAAGGGTCAGTGAGAGGGTGGACAGAGATGGCTTGTAAAGGAGGCAGGCATAAGATGGAAATGCCCTACCAGACCCTCGGAGAACAGCACCTTTCTCCACCTTGTGAGAGGCAAACCTCTTTGAGGTCAGACACAGATACAAGCCTTGGCCAGTGGATATTCATTCTGGGTTGGGGAGATGCTCAGGCTGAGGACAAGCCTGTTGAAGAAAAAATGTCATCTCTGTTTTCCAACAGTCTGAAGCAAATTTGGCCTTGGGGTTCTAAGGGTAGGACTAGGAGGAAGGTCTAGTCATGGCAGGACAAGCTTGGGTGAAGGGATGGCAAGCAGAATGCAGATGACAGAGGCAGTGTCAACAATGCAACAGCAGGGGTGTGCTGAGCGACTCCTGGCCAGCAAACCACTCCCAACTTCCCTGTACTTGCAGCTCAGTGCAGAGGAAGGGTTCAATCTATCCAACCCCACACACAGGATCACTTCAGCTGCTCCACCAAGGAAAACAGGTATTTGGGCATTATTTCATGTTCCTGTTCCACAATAAGGCAACTTTTTAAAAATATATATTATTTCCAAGAAAAAAACAGAAGAAAAATTCCAAGGAGAGGAAAAGACATCACTTTCTATGGTCAAGTGGTGGTTTCTGATTTGTTTTTGTGTTTAAATGGTTGGTTTTGTCTTTTTTTTCATAAGGATAGAAAGATCAGAGGAAAAAACTCATCTTCCAATAGTCTCTTCTGGTATGAGCAGCATCTCTGGTCTGGGGCATGAGGGACAGGGAGAGGGGAGGGCAACTGAAGTTCCCAACCCCACTCTGAGATTCTTTTGTTTCCTTTTCCCAGAGAAGGGGTGCCCCCAGAACCTTGTGGTGGGCTGCATTGTTGGCTTGAGGGGAGCAGAAAGAGACTGTGGCCTATCAGCAGCAGGCAGGGCTGAAGAGTGATTTTGGTAATCCAGACAAACTACCAATAATTTAAAACTCTGTGTGTGTGTGTGTGTGTGTTTGTGTTTGTGTGTGTGGTTTTCAAGATACAAATGAAAAAGCATAAGGATGCAGGAGACAGTTCATTTATATTTATTTCTCTCTCTCTCTTTTTTTTTTTACCATTGAGATAAACCCATTGCCTTTAGTAACACAGAGAACCATATGGAGACTGCTCTATAATTTGTTTTGCCCTTCATGAACCCAAATAAGCAACTCATAGAAGAAATATGTATAGTTATCATGCATGTCATTATTCACTTATTGAAATGTGCCTGAATATGTCTGTAATTTGTCTCAGTCACTGCCATTCCAGTGCTTCAGCTATAATAATATAACTATATAACTATCAGCTATAATAATCATGATGTGGCCTGATATTTATGTAGTCTTTAATATAAATACCTTATCTCTAAGCACCAAAATGTATAATAGATCCTGTGAAATAATTCTTTTTACCCAACTCATTCCAACAAAAATATGTATTGCTAACTCTGACACCTTGTTCAGTGGGTTTTAGTACAAGATTCCAAGCCTCTCTGGGAACTTAGTTTTAAAGTAATTGAACTAATGTATTCATAAGCTATTAATATTATTACATAATTTTTCAAACATTTTGTTCATTTGATTTTGTAAAAATATGTCTTTGTATTTTCTTCCTGTGATAATCAGAGCAGAAGAAACCACAGTCAAGTTTTAGATCTCGGGAAAGAAAGTAGGGATGAACTCGAAGCAGCCTGCTGCTGCTGACAGCAACATCCAGCCAAAACCCAGCACAAAATGAGACTCTGATCCTCCAACCTAAGTAAAATGTTACTTCTTATAATATGAATGAGCTTTGAAATGGTTTCCTGTTCTGAATATTCAGGTAATAGTCTAGCATGGAGGGCATGTGAATTTCGAGAATGAAGCATAGGACCCAGTAGAGCCGTCCAGTACTGGTAACATACAGAGCTATGCCACAATTCATGAATATTGTTTTGAATCAGTGATTTGGTGCTAATTTGTTATGCTTCAAAAGAAAAATAATGCTATAGAAATTTTTTTGAATGATATGCCTGAATTTTGACATATCGTCTTATTATTTATGTAAGAATTTCAAAGGCACTGATGATGCTACAGCTGTAGTTGCCTATGGTGTAGGTACAGTAGCTATGATATTGAGACAAGATATTATACAATGGAATCGGACCCTCACTCATCTGTTGTTTCAGTCTGTATATCATAATACGAGGTTATCAAACTGCTGTATGGAGTTCAGGAATGGGGATTTTCAGAGCATTATGAGGCTGTGGCATACCAAACATGTTTATGTGGTACTTTGGATATTCAAATTCATCTCAAATACTAAGGATGTTTCCAAAAATTACTTGGTTCAGTCACGAATGTAATATATTTCTTTCTTTAGGTAACAGTAGAAAGAATTTGATAGCTATTGATTTGTACTTTAGTAATATAGCACTTTTTCTTGTCCTACATTAGGTGCTCTTCTGAGCATCCTTCAGTCCTTAAAATAAGCCAAACATTCTTTCCACCTAGATCTTGAACATAAGCTATTTGACCTTGTTTGTCTGTGAGAGCACAAACCTATCCATTTATTAACTTTGGGTTTCTTTGGGGCACGAAGTTACAGAGGAAACTTTCTTGTATTATTTGCCATTTTTCAACTTTATATTGTGAATTTTTACTGCTGTAATAATCAAAGTAAAATGCATGCAACTTATATAAGTAAGACTTTATACAATAATTGAAGAAAATATCAGGTAAGATGCAATAATTTTAGAATATATTGTGAAGTGCACCTTTGTAGCTCATAACTGATGAGAAAGAAGCAGACTATAAGGCTAGGGGATGCTCTTGAGAAAAGATAAACACTGTGCTGGAGCTATACCAAAGTTTGAGAAATTATTAGATAATAAAAGGAGAGAGATGGCTCCCTAAGCAGAGACAATGGCATGTGTAAGGCACAGATATCTGAATTCATGTCATGGAAATAATTTAAAATTTGCTATGACTATGGAATATACTATGTGTCAGGCCAACAGGATCAAAAGAAAAATATGTGTGAAGGAACATAAGAATCAAAATTCATTTCATCATTCAAGAAATAGAAAGCTATGTATTATTTACATCAATAATTCAGTTAACCAGTTCAGGATTTGGAAATGGCAACTGGCAGAAATGGAGACTATAGAATGACTGCAGAAGAGAAGGAACTTACCCAACTGGTTATACATTTCTTTTGCTATCTGCCTCTGTCATGTGCTCACTGCTCCTGTTGCTGTAGAGTTCAAGAGTCCTCTGATTCTTAATGATAAGAAGGTTTACTGGGTTGTAAATCTGCAGGTGTGCTACATGCCTAGAACCAGTCTCAGGTATATGGACCTTCTGCTACTCAGAGCTGTATATGATTGATCTCTGAGGGGCTTCGTTGGTAGCCATTTGGGGACACTGTTGGATGGTAAGAGGGATGTGCATAAAACCCATGAGCTGTCTGATTATTTTTGTGCATATTTATTCCTCATGATAACATGAGCATTGCTACACTGCTCTGAAAGCAGTACATTAAACACATTGATTATAGCTCCTGATGAGCTTTGTTTCTATCATTGAAAATCCCTGAAAATATCGGCAAGTACTCATAAATGACCTTGATCTGGGTACTGAGGAGTCACGGTTGATTCAGTCCTAACACTCTGTCAAGACCTCACTGCTGTCAGTACAGCATCCTTATGAGCAGTTCTGGCAGTGGGATTGATGAAGGCTTTACAGCTAAAACCCTGTTAAAATCTACAGTCAATCAGTTTTAGACCTTGGATTACCTACCCTAGGTTAAGAATGCTCAGGGTAAATGGTTAGAGTTGATAGAAAAACCTGTATCCATTTCCTGGAGAATAGTGAGATCTCAGTAAGTGATATGAAGATAATACTGTTAACAGCATTACCTTTAAGAGCAACAACAGCTATTATGCATTGATTACACATTTTCTGGACACTGTATTAGCCACTCTACATATTTTGACCCAGTTAACATTTATAGTTTAATTAACTAATTTCTAAATTTATGTGTTTGAGTGTTGTTCCTGCATGGGTGTACATGCACCCATGTTGTGCAATGTCCATGGAGCTCAGAATAGGGTATTGAACTCCCTGGAACTGGAGTTACAGATAGTTGTTATGTGCAACGTGGTGGCTACTAAAACCAGGTCCTCTCCAAGAACAGCCTATGCGCTTAACTTCTGAGGCATTCATCCATCCCAACATTTATAGTTTAAAGAAGATGAAAGAAGTATGGAGAAGTTAATTTTCCAGAAATCATAAATTCAGTATGCCCCAGAGCTGAGATTTGTTTTCAGGACAATGTGACACCAGGCACTATCTCTTTAATCTCTTGAAATGCTCTCTGATAGCCCCAAAATAGAAGAGATGGGCCTTATTAAGTTTTATGTTTTGCTTTTTTAAAGTATAGCTAATATGATTAGTGCTCCTGAGACAATGGAAATGTCATTTGCTACAGTCATTGTGTTAGAGAAGTGAAGTGTTCTGCCTCTTTTTCCTTAGAACTCTCTGCCAGTCAAGGTGTGTTCTTACAGCACTTGAATCAAGCCTGGTCCAAGACATCTCCTTCAGGATTTCCTACACATGATGGGAAGAAACAAATCCATGTTTCTTTTCAATTTTTTTTTAGCATTTACTGTACAGACAGCACTATATTGTGTTTTTCCAGTGCCACGTGATATGCCTTAACTAATCTCAGACATTATCAGTTCCCTTAGCATAAGAATGGCAAAATGTCACAGTGAAGATAACTTACGAGTTAGGAGTGATTGTTGCAGTTCTCCTTAACTCAGCCTAAAAACTTCATTTCAATGACAAAAGAGTTTATAATTTTCTACCATTCCTTCCCAACTGAATAGGGGGAACACATTTAATTTTTTGTTAACTTTTCTGCCTTCTAAGAACCATCCACTACAGTTTTACACACACTTTTCAATTTATCTTTGTCATTCTTTCTCATTTAATTTACCTCACATTAAGTTTGACCTTTTTTTTTTCACCATTTGAAAATTTATTTTTCAGTTGTACAAAGTAAGGGATTTCATTATGCATATTCATACATGTGTGTAATGTACTTTGAGCATAGTCACTCTGGTCCCTTTCCTTAGTCCTCCCCATTCTTCCCCTCCCTTGCAACACCCCAGATGGTCTCCCTTTACTCTGATACATCCCACCTCAGATTCTACATGTGTGAGAAAACTTGGGACAATTGTCTTTGAGAATGGATTATTATATTCAACATAATTGTCTCCAGTTCCATCCATTTTCTTGAAAATACCATTCTTCCTTACAGATGACAATTGCTCTCTCTGTTTATATCTACACATAGAGAATTATGTATGTTTGTATATATGTATATCAATATAATAATTTTTTTTTACTTTACAGACTTTTAAGAGAACAGGAAAAGTGTTTTGAATGATTTACCCAAGATAACAAGCCAATAATAAGGAGCTCACAGATTCTAAGCCAGAGTTTCCTGATGTGTCTTTCCTCAAGGCATTAGAGTCTCATGGGAGTACAATTTGGAATTTTTTAAAGGAATTTTAGAAATTTTATTTATTTTTATGTGTATGCATGTATTGCCTGCATATAGGCAAGTGCACCCGTGTCATGCAATGCCCACAGAGGACAGAAGAGGCTGTCAGTTCCCCTGGAACTGGAATTTCGGACAGTTTTTAGGTGCCATGTGGGTGCTGGGATTCAAACCCGGGTCTTCTGCAAGAGCAGCCAGAACTGCTAAGCCATTTCTCCAGCCCATCAATTTGGAATTTTGAAACACTTGACTTGTATCTTTTTCTTTCTTTCTTTCTTTCTCTTTCTTTCTTTCTTTCTTTCTTTCTTTCTCTCTCTCTCTTTCTTCCTTCCTTCCCTCTTTCCTTCCTTCCTTCCTTCCTTCCTTCCTTTCTTTCTTTCTTTCTTTCTTTCTTTTTCTTTCTTTTTTGTATTTTAACTACATGTTGCATTGTGCCAATGAATTTCTCTCCTGAAAATAAATGAAAGTTCTTACCTTTATTCATCATAGTACAGATCCTGTGATCTGGAAATTAGCCATGTAAAGAAACTAAATGTGTGTTCAGGAATAGGAAAGTATAGTTTTGTTTGTAACAATTTTCCAAGAAATATTTTGATATTGTATCCTTTAATGACTATTTTTTTCAGCATCCTACATCATTGATTAAAATATTCTAAATCACACATTTCCTGGATTTTGGAGAGAGAAAAACAGAAACAATATCAGCATCAGTATTAAAAATATGAAATGTGGCAGTGATAATGATTAGCTAATTAGCAATCCCTTATATTAGTCTAGGTAAAGGCTCCACATACATTTTTCTTTGAAGAATTTTATGAGTTAAATTAGGCAGCATGCTTTCATTGGACAGGCATATAAATTGAGAGTCAAAGAAAAATAGCTTGGAAAAATGCTGCATATAGCAGTAAGGCCCAGAGTAGGATCTGAGTCTTCAAAACCTGTTCACATTGTCTTTTCAAAAAGTTAATGCACCTAATGACTCAAGATGAAAAATCTGGAAACCTTTCTCCATATTTCCATTTATTTTTTTCACCTCCTAAAGATTTCTTCAGGTGTTCATTTTTTGTTTTTTTTTGTTTTATCCTACCACCAACTTTTTTGAGGGGCAGGGGCTGTCATGAATTTATGAAGAAATATCAATCATCTGTGTGTCTCTCCTTTCTCTCTAAAACATTAAGTCAGACTAATTACTCACCTGTCTAAAATCCCAAAATGACTACATTCTTCATAAGCTTCATACAAAGTCTCTCTGCGAGGCTCATTTGTCTTCACCCACCCCATCTTTATGATTTGTTACCATTCCTTCCCCACAGTGAAAGTAACTGCAGTTGTCTTTGTGTTTCTATACTGTTTTATCTGATATTCTCTCTTTGTAGATTCAACCTCTTTTCTATATTCTTCACATCTACTCATTCTCTAGCCACTGACTAGATAATGCCTCTGTACTGAAGACTTTCCTAGTGGTTCAAGTTCATGAAAGAGACACTTTATTTTGCAATAGTACTCTACGATCACTCTGTTATGTTTTCTATTAAATTGTAATTGCATTCAGAGAGCAAGATCAGGTGACATGGGCCTTAAGTTTCTTTGGAAAACTTGCAGATATATTGATGAAGCACTGTTATTAGAGTTGATGGGAGGACCTGAGTGTCTGTACTAAGGTTAATCAATGCTGTAGACTTGACTTCCAGGCTGCACATAAATGTACTTGATTGTATCTGTAGAATTTGAATTATTGGAGTAACAGTGAATAAATTGAGGATGGATAAGAACTCACATCATCTGCTCTTTCTTTAAAATATTCACTGTAAATGTGAAAAGACTGCTTTTATGTACTGAAAATGACACCTTCTCCCTTACAAAAAAACTTTCTGATATAAGAAATCAACTTAGTAAAAACTGGTTATTTCTTGTCTATTTAGGTCATCAAGAAAATAATAATATGATAAAAAGATGGTCATTGCAGCAGAATAAATGTGAAAGGCATATAGAAAAATTTATATTCAGTGGTTTACAATGTTCACTGTGGGTTTCTTGTAAATGGAACCTATTTTATGCTCAATATTCAGATCATGTGTTGCATACAATATTAGTCAAATATATTTTTAGATACATAAGTTTTTATTTTCTCATGAATTAATTATTGACTCTCTCTACAACCATCTTGTCATGACTTATATTTTATACATCAAAAGACAAAACAAAGCATCAAGTACTAAAAATGTAATTAAAACAGAGAAAATTACATTTTATAGGAAATACTAGTGTGCTCCCAGAGAACATGTTTGATTAAAAACAGCTAGTCATCCAATCTCTATACAGATGTTGGCCCTAGTCATATTCAAGGCTTTTATGTCTTTTCATGCTCATTTCATCACAGAACTGGAATCACATGTAATACAGGCAAGGGTCTATGAGAACAAGCTCTGTTGGTAAGGACAGAATCAGATCTTCAACTAGGGAAATTGTTTGGTGAATTCAGGAATAAGTAATTTCAAGCACCAAAGTTTTCTTCTACATCTCCACATTCTTCCATGAAATCTTTGTTTCCATGATACTTGCACTGTGGGCTTATTTGTTCTGAGAAACATGAAGTACTAGTGATCTCATACATTAAACCACAGTTTGGATTGTGGGTGATGACAGAAATTTGTTTTTGAATTAGTAAATATTCACTGAATGTCTTTTAAATATCAAGCCCTAGAAATAGAGCAGTGACCAAGGTTTGCAGTGTCCCTTCCCTTGGAACATATATTCTGGTAACAGATGCAAACATGTACAAAATGCATAAAAAATTTCAGATAAATATTTACAAGGCAAAATGAAAAAAAAGCATTATGTCATAGAGAATAAAATGAAAATATGAAGGCTTCCTATAGGATAGACAAAGAACATATTTTAAAATATTTTATTTTTATTTTATCTGTATGAATATATTGCCAGCCTGCATAAAAGTGCACCCATGTTTGGCAATGCCCACGGAGGAGAGGAGAAGGTGTCAGATTCCCTGGAACTGGAGTTACGGATGGTTGTCAGCCAGCATGTGGATGTGAGGACTTGAACCTGGGTTCACTGCAAGAGCAGTCAGTGCTCTTAACCACTGACACATCTGTCCAGCCCTAGAGAATATTTTTGTGAAGGGTGAAATTAAAGATGAAAAATACAGAGGAGAAAGGACCACCTTGAATTAAAAACATAACTTTTTCCTGAGAGAAAAATAAATCCCAGAATTAGAGAGCATCAACCAAAAACTATTGAGGTGTGAGATAGAATGGCACGACTGACAGTGAAATTGACAAAAAGACAGGGTGATTTTTAAAAATAGTGTTAGTTTTACATTCTTTATTCTTTACTTCTGTAACTCAATGAAAATACCTTGATAGTGGTATTTATATTAGACTACTGTCATCTTGGAGTTGTCATGACTAATACGTTTTTTCCAGAGTGCAGAAGTTGATATCAACTTTACTAGGGAGCCTTCCGTGCATTGTGTTGACAAACCATAGAATTGCCTTTTCATGATATTACTAGTTGATGCCTTCTTTCAGTACTAGTGTCTATTTTAATTGTAGCCTTTTCTAAAAAGATGGAAGATGATTTATTTTTAAGTCTAAGCGACAGTAGAGTATTAACATGATGAATGGCTTTAATTTCAATAAATGTGCTCCATCTTGAAGAAGGCCAGAACTGAAAAATTGTACTGATACATTCCAAAAGCAGTGCTTATATCTATCAGTAAAGCTAATCAATCCATTTAGAACACTAAAAAGTAAAATTTCATGTTTGGAGACACACTGTTTGATAAAATATTACCTCAGACTTTTTCCATAGGTATCTTTCTTTACATATGAAAAATAATAAGATGTAATATTTTCCTATACAACAACCTAGTAAGCTTAGTTCCAATAGTACCTGCCGATTTTCATTATATAGGAAGCAATAAAACAGAACAATCTTGGGTCATTTTTCTAACACTCAATAAATAGTTAAGACAATTAAAAAACAACAGTAGTGTCTTTAATACTGAATGTTAACTACTTTAGATATTGGTGAGCTTCATCTTGATATGAAAATTCACACTTCTGTGTAATTTCACTTTAGTGTTCTAAGAATTTTCTCTTCTCCTATATGTCTATTATCACACTGCATATCCATGAATAGTTTCAATTTATTCTTTGTAAATATTAATGAAAACAGTATAGTCAGTGAAAAGAGTATAGTTTCTGGAATCCAAAGGCCTCTGCTTCAGTTGACTTTTTGCTATCCATTTGCTCTGTAGATTCAGATAATGCTTCGATCAAACTGATGTATTGATGAAGAAAATATGATAAACACAACATACACACACACACGCACATATGCACATAGTGTAGTATCATTACTAAGGAGAGCAAGTTTTTTTCAAGTAAATTGATAGACCTAGATATAATCATTGAAAGTTATGTATGACAGCATCAGAAAGAAAATAATGTTTATATGATATCATTTCTATTTAGATTCTTCATCTAAAAAGAATAAATTATGAAATTTGCCGGTAAATGGATGGAACTAGAAACTGTTATACTAAGTGAAATAACACAGACTCAGAAAAACAAGTGACATATGTACTGCCTCATTTGTAGATCTTAGCAGTGAATGCTTATAAGTGTGTATGTCCTGATGTAAACTGCAAATGCCAGGAAAATAGAAAGGAACCATGGATGTGAAGGGAAATAAAGAGCCCTAGCAAGAGGAATAGTGGGAAACACATGTTACCAATTAGGAAATGGGGAAAATAGAGACATTCAACTAGGAATTGAGGAGGGAAGGATGCACTAGACCCATGCAAAATCATCCCAGATGCCAACATAGAACTGTCAAATGGGCAAGAAGACCCAACCTTAGTCAAGGAGCTATTGTCAGTTGATTACTGCTGAGAGAGAGTTGATCTTCTTTAAGAAAGTGACTCTAGATAGGCTGACTAGATTCTAGTGGACAGATTCACCTGGGTACATAAATTTAATTTGATAGGTATTAACATATATGAAAGAATGAATGAAATCCTATTTGAGGGGATTGGGATGTGCAGATCAGGGAGGTGGTCTAGGTATGATTAAGTAATATTTGTGAAATTCACAAAAGTGCAAAAAATTCAATAAAAATAAACATTGAAAAAAAAAGACCAAAAAGCATGAAATTTTAGGAGTCTGCGTCAATAGGAATGGGAAGGGGTATATGTGAGAGCAGGTGAATAGGAATAAATTATATAATGTATGTGTGTGAGTGTGTGTGTGTGTATGAAAATATAATAGAATTGGTTGTTTTGTACCAGTAATATATAATACTAATAATTAAAATTAGAAAAGATTACTTTATGGAGCAGGACCACAAAATTGCCATATAATGCATTATCCCCTGATTGAACCTCATTTCTTCTACTTAAAACATTCAATTCCCCTAAACTCCTAAAGCCATAGATTTGGTAACTGTTCTCTGGAATAGAGTGAGCAACCACGTCCATCTCCCATCATGATTCTCTTCTCAATACTCTATTGGATTTGGGCATCCTATCGTACTAACCTGATGTGGCTTCTTCTACATATCCTTACTGCCTCTTTACCTGTTGTTCTACTCTGTTTCTGTTGCTGTGATAAAACACTGACCAAACCAACATGGGGAGGAAAGGGTTTATTTGGTTTACAGCTAACAGTTCATTAACAAGGGAAGTTGCAGGAACCTAGAGGCAGGAACTGAAGCACAGTCCATGGAGGAATGCTGCTTCCTGTTTTCTTCCCCTGACTAGTGCTCAGCCTGATTTCTTATCCATCTCAAAACCACCTGCTGAGGTGTTGAACCACCGAAAGTAGGCTAGACCCTCCCACAATACTCAGCAATCAAGAGAATGTCTCACAAACATGACCAGGCCAGTCTGAGAGAGGAAATTCCCCAATTGAGATTCCCTCTTTCCAGGTGTTTTCAAGTTAACTGAAGCTATTCAGTAGCCTGTCTCCAGTATCCCAGGAGAATAGATGTATTTCATAACCAAAATCTCTTTATCTTTCTATGTTTGACTTTGGGGATTGGATTAGGAAGGCTGCATTCTGTGGATCCACTCCTGCTCTGTTGGGGAGTATACACTTGCTGATGATATTAAAATTAAAACCGATGGAACATGTTACCACGTTTTCTATTAAATGTAAAGACCTCATAGTCAGTCCTCATTGACTGGAAACACCAAGTTGGAAAGCCCTCCCGTGCTCATGAAGTTGCAATGTTATGAAAATAAATATATTTTCTCAGGGATATCTACATGTTCAATGCAATCACCATCTGATGATGTTCCTCACAGAAGTAGAAAAATACTCTAAAATTCTTACAGAAGCATAAAACATCCCAAATAGCCAATAACTCTGGAAATACCATGACACTGATGCTCAAGCATACCAGTGAAATGGAATAAAGGGCCCAGAAATAAACGCATAAAGCTACAGCCATCTGTTTCTTGACCAAGGTGTCAAAAATCCATGTTGAAGTACAGATAGCCGATTTCACAACCGATGCTGGTAAAAGTAGACATTCACATGTCCAAGAGTGAAACAGAATGAATATCCATTTCCCTGTGTCAAAGGAAATTCAATTTGGGTCACTAGTCTTAATGTTAGATCTAAAACTTTGAGGCTACTAGGAGAAAACATAGAGAGAAAAACAATTCAAAGTAGAGAGTAGGTAAAATGTCCTAAATAATTGACAAATGGGATTTCATCAAAGTAAAGGTTTTATTTTTAGCAAGGAAACTATCACCCAGGTAAGCAATGGAGTATAGTATTAAAACAGCCACTCAATGTAGAAAAGGCCATGACCAAACATATTTGTTGCTATGTTCTCTCTGGGATATTAATAATTAAGCCTCGCTGAAGCATACTTGCCCCCATCCCCATTTAAAAATAAATGTAGCTTCTTCCTTCTAAGACTTCATCTTCTTAAGACAGCACAGAAATCTGTACTTTTGTGGACAATGTTCTTACTTAATGTCTAAGTAAGACATTAGGAGTAGGATACTAACCCTCTCCCCACAGCCTCCCATGAACTATTGGTCAAGGAGGCCTGGGAAAGCTGCAAAACACCACAGACTAATGCCAATGCTATTGTTTGCTTACTAAAACTACATCATAAGACTCTTTGCTGAAGACACCACACATTTATGTTGCATGATATTGAAGTATCAAGTTGGACTTCACTGGACATTTCCTCACTGCGAGATAGCTTTGTAACAGTAGAATTTACTATGCAAGCTAACAGGAAAGAAAAGTCATCAGTTGTCGTGCCACTTGTGTAACCCATGAGCTACAACAATGACCTGCCTGGCAAGACCTAACCACTGGTGTAATAGTGACAGAACTCTTCTAGGAACAACTAATTTTTTTCTGGTTAAAATTGAGGCCCACTTAATATAAGGGGAGTCTTGCCTGGTGCTGTAAACCTGGTCAAGAACATGTGGCCCTAGAAGACAAAATACTACTGTTGCTTTTCTATATGGTTATGGCAAAAAACTGCCTTCTGAATTCTTGGATGTATGCTCATAGGTTAGTGCTGCTTTCAGTCTTTAAGAAACTTCTTTCACAGTGAGTGCAGGATAATGTGCAGAGTCACTGCTGGTCAAAGTGGGAAGAGTAAATGACTGTGGGAGTTTGGCCTTAAATGAAGCACGTAAATCACTACCACCTCCCAAGGCTCAGGGAAAATCACAGAGGAGTGTAAAAAGCAGAGTTTGTGGAGAGTGCTGGGAAACGATGTCTTCTGAACATGGTATAGGATCATTACACTCATGATTTTACTGCATCTATGGCTACCAGGAGAAGGTATGCACAAGATTAGGTTCATGGCCATTTCATCATGCATTGGAATTGACTCAGTTGTACCCAACCCTCATTTGGCACGTAATGTGTGATGAGAGATGTGTCATTTCCTTCAGTAGTGAATCTACTGATAAGTTACCCATGTTCCAGCAAATAATCCCCCACTCATGCTCATGGGAACAAACATAATTAAACTAAGTAGGTCAAAAAGAAAAAAAAGAAAACAGACATCAAAGTAGGAGAATTCTTGTTAGGAAGAAGGGTTTCAGTATTGGCAGAGTAACAGGGAGTGAAAGTGTCCAGAACCTGGTATAGAATTATATGAAACTGTCAAAGAAAATGTTTTTTAAAAGGTGACATAAGTAAATCATTAAAAAATAGTTTTTTTTTTAAATGTGAATGAGAACCACTTGTGTCCATGATAGAGAAAGATTCTTCTGTTTGGAGTTGGAGAAATTGTAAACACCCATCAAGAGCCTCATGTCTACTCCTGAAAGGACATACCCTTCACATTCTTTGATCTGCAGTACATCTCTCAGATCAGACCTTCAGCTCACTAAAATGACAGAGATGGTAGACAAGGAAGGCAGGAGGTGGCCCGAGTACATCTGTGTGTTTCAGCAAAGTGTCTTCTATCAGTGATGAAAGGTGCCCTCTGTCCTTCATTTAATCCCTCACTTTACAGGATCCCAGGGCCCAGGACTCCTTATACTTTCAGTGTTAAGACACTCTCAGAATTTGGCCCTCAACATCTTCCATGGTTTAAACTGAAATTGATTCCCACAGAATTCATGATTTCTTAAAGTGTGAAGCTGCAATGGCTCAAGGTACTTGCACTTGGCAATTGGATCCTCCTACACATTCAAGTCGAAAGAAATATCTCACCTTGTTTCTGATTCAATTGCCTTGCCTGGACTCTACCGTTCTAGGTTTATACCTCACTGATCCACCTTCCTCCTCACTATAACTGTCCTTCGATGAAAAAAATATTCAACTGATATTTGGTTAATAAACAAGTCATTAAAATAATAATTTTATTCATATTTATTAATAATTTTCATATGTTCTTGATAGAGCCGAGCATATCCAGGTACATAGCATTTACTTTCACAGATACACTAAAAGGGTTAAAAGAATGAACAAATGAAATACTGATATGTTTTCTCTACATTTTGTCAGACCTTGGAAAATAGCACTAAATGTGAGATCAATGTCATATGTAAACTTAGATTCCACAGCTAATAAATCTTTCATTACAAATAACAGCATGTGACCATCAAATAGAGGGGAAGGCATAGCTACTACTCACCATGTAGAATAAGAACACATAGCTGTCATGCAGTGAGTTATCCTCAAACTCACCTTGGCCCTCTACTAGTTAGAATTGCATACAATCTCTGCAAAATCAATGTAGGCAAACTCAAAGATTCTTTGTGCAGGAGAAACTGTTGAGCTATTCTGTGCAATGGGCTGTGAGTAGCTATCCTTAGATCTGATTCTGGTAGGGTCCCTCTCTCCCTTATCTCTGAAAGTCTCTTCAAACTATAATGAGAAAGAAACTGGCTTTCTCTGTGACCTTGTCTAGGATCCCAGATCTTTGATCTTTCTGGTTTCAGCACATATTCTTGTACCTCACCCGAACCAATCTTATGGTGACTGATTCTTAGGTACCTACTGACATGCCAGGTAATTTTGCTCTGCAAAAGCAGTGGTCAGGGGCTTTGTGGGCTGGTCATAGATGAAGTGCTTCTCTGTCTCACACAGTTCCATTAAACCCACGAATTTCCAGATGCTTTCTTTAGATGCACAGTTCCCTTCCTTGTATATCACACCCAGAATATAGGTATCAAGCAGCTGTTTGCAGCATTTTCTGACTGCCACTCAGCATACTTTCATCTTTGAAGGTGAGGTTCAGTTGAAAAGGATCTAAGAACTACCTTTAAATCCTTTTTCCTTTATACTGATGCCAAAAAAATCACCTTCAAAGCTTAGGTACTTTCTTGAAAATTATACATGATTTGTTCTTGAATGCTTTGAGATATCCTTCAGCATTGCCTTGTGTAACCAGATTTTCCATTTTGTATTTGAGAATCAGAGTATATAACAGACAGCCACCTTTTGTTTTTATTTTTCCTTCCACAAAGAATGAATGTCTTTTTTTTGGGGGGGGGTCTTTTTGAGACAGGGTTTCCCTGTAGCCCCAGCTGTCCTGGAATTCACTATGTAGACCAGGCTGGCCTTGAACTCAGAAAGATCTACCTGCCTCTGCCTCCCAAGTGCTGGGATTAAAGGCATTTGCCACCACGCCTGGCTAGAATGAATGTGTTTTGATGACTATAAGGTATATAAACTCTCCTATTCTTGGCTGGTCTACGAAAACTACAGTATCTGAGAAGTAGGCTCTCTCTCCTCTTCTTGGACCCCTGAATTAGAGAAAAAGCATCATTTACCGAGGAACATGAAAAGGTATTCTTGCTATCTTCCCTCTCTGGCTCATATGCAGGGTTCTGTGCAAAGACCACAACCTGTGTTTTACTGAAGCATAAGTAGTCTTGCTTAAGTTTATAACAAACATGCTTTTCACAGTGGAGCACGATCACTCTTAATGGAAGTGTCAGTCAGGACTGTGAGCAGGGATGTCTGTGATGGGATCCCATGGGTTTGAGGGATGGATGGACAGTGTGAATGGCTACAGCAGAACATTGTCATCCCATGTGGCTCTGAGAAAAGTGTACTTACAGGTTTATCTATGGGTGATATTATGGTAACTCACAGGTGTTCTGTCTTTCCATTTGACTTGTGCACTGGAAATCTGAAGAGAAGCCTGAGAGAAGTTCTCAAGGTACTGCCAACTGGCAGAGCTTGGGAATCTAGGGTAATGTGAGATCAGGTGTATTGGGGCCATCTGTTATAGAAAACAGTGTCTTTGTTTTACAAATAGAATGTACAGCTCACTCTGAATTTTAATACTTCCTGGGTCTCTGGTCTGTAACGTGATGGGCTATGACTGAGACCATTGCACTCAGTGATAGTTCCTGGTATCTCTGTAAAAGAAATGGAGAGGGACACATAAGCTGAAGAGTGAAAGCACAGTCCCTCATTATTCACAGGTAGCATCTAAATATATAAGGTCCCCAGAGTTTTGGGTATATGATCCTCTTTGTGCTGGCCTTTCCCTTGGCAAGGTCGGATTCTACTCATCTCTTAGGTAGAAAACAAACACTCAGGACAATATTTTATATTCTAGAGAACAGGAGGAAGAAATAAAGGAGTCATGTATTGAAGCACACATGTTAAGCATCTCACAGGACTGAATGGCTGTAAGAGCTGGCCCAACTGTTGGGAAAGCAACAGGGGACACTCTGTTCTCTCTCTGATCCTGTCAGAGCCTGGGACTCTTTCTTCTCCTTCAGAATTATCTCTCAGAAATCTAAAAGCACCGTTATGGAAATTAGGATGTACTACATCTGGTGGTATCCCACAGAGCCTTCAAGCATGGGCATGGTAGGGCACTCCTAAAGGGGGATTCTTTCCTCAGTCATTGGTCAGGATTTTTACTTTAACTTTTTAAGGAGTCTTAGAGTCCCATTCTACTGACCAGATTTTTCCCCTCAGACTGTCCCTTTTACAGACCAAGGTCCTCACTTGTTTGAGAGCACAAAAAGTTGAGAGAAGGTACAACATCTGACAAGCCCTGGCTGGGCTTTCCAAGGCTTACAGTAGAGGCTGTGTCTAATGTGTAGTGTTCCCTCAGTGCTCCCTCAGAATATTCATCATTATTCATAGAATAATCTGGGCCATTCCAAGATATTGCTAAGGTCCAATTAGAGCAAAATATCACCCCTGTAAACTATCATTGCCACAACTGGAATAAGCAAAAATGTGCTATATCTTGCCTCCCCTCTTAAGTTATCCAATAGATGAGAATAAGGGACAAATAGACTGAAAATTCCTTTGTTTTGATGCTCCACTCCATGGGCCGTACATTGACATCTCATCAAATCCTAGAACTTTTCCCTCTGCTGAGCTGTTGTCACAACCTTAAGCCAAGATTCCGACTTCCGTGAGATTTAAGACAAAAATAAAGAGATGTTGCATGACTCTGTTCCTACCCAGGGCTGTGAAGTTCCCTATGACTCACAGTTTCCTACATCCATTCAATTGGCATTGTCCTTTCTGATCCATGACTAACTTCCCCCAAACACAGTCACTAACCTCACTGGGGAAATGAGAGCACCTCACATCAATTTTTACCCAGTTCCACCATTGGTTGATATCAGTTATGATAGTTTGAGACCTGTGGAACCCTTTCTAACTGAGTACATGGCACCATTAGCCTTCCTTCAATATTCTACCACTATATTGAACTTGAAAGATATTGGAACACATCCCTCTCTTGGTATCACACATGAACACCAAGGCTTCCTTTCAGTTTCCTGAAATACAACAGACTAAAGTAAAAGGACCGCAAATACATTCACCTCTGAACAGTCTCTGTTATGAGACCTACATTCAGTTCTACCTCAGTAGTTTTATCTTTACTGTTCACTGTGTCTGTCCTACTGTCTGCTGATGTGAATTCTCTCCATGTTACAAACACCTCAACATACTGAACCACTCTAATTCCTTGTATCTTGGGATAGTTTGTGATAGAAGTCAGAGCCCATTCCATTTGGCAGCATAGGCTAAGACTTCCCAGGGCTTAGCACACATTGTCATAGACAGAATATAACATCTTCTTTAACTTGGAAGACAGAGAATATGGATGGAATCTTTTTAGTCCTCATTAATTGTGTTCAACTTAACTATAAGTCGAGCCACAGACTCATCCCTCTGTTGACTGATATTTCTCTCTCTCCTACTCTTTCCTCCTCAGATCAAGGTAATCTCTTTTGTGAGACAGCATCCCATACTCCAGACTAAAGTGAGAGTAATTAAATTATAGATCGGACCAACCTTGCTTACGGTCTCTGAAGGCAGACAACATGAGAAGCATGGATTTTCCTCTCCTAAAATTGTATTACACTACAGATGGGCAGGGTGTACATCTACCTAGGATGAGAGGTACTTCACTCCTCCTTTAAGATCTTCTGTCTGATGCCTGAAAGAATTTGGGACTGTTTCTTCTGTTGACCTGAGGTTATAGCCTTTTACCCTCCCCAGATTCTCAAAGTAGAATTCAAGAGCTACAATATTTGACAATTTTATCCTTTGGTTTTCCAAGGCTGATAGCAGGATTAGGTTTCTATTGGACTATTCAAGAAGGAGTGGGAGGTTCCTCAAAGCTGTTTTGAGGTTTCCTCCTTATTTGTCAGGGCATGGGAGTCCATCCTGAAATGGATTATATCCAACCTCTAGATGAAAGTGAATGGACAAGACAGAAATTTGCCATGCTGCTTTTCCACCCATACTGTCATGCATGATAGAATAGATTGAGGATTCATTTTCTTCTTACAGACTGCCTTCCGTTCTCATTGTGACCCTTGTAAGATCTGAGCTCCCTTTACCAAGCTTTTGTTACTGCCTCAGACTAATGTCCTTATTTCCCTAAGAACCTACAATTCATTGAGAAGACACAATGCCGTCTTTGGACCACACTAAAGGGTCTCTCATGACTGAAAACAGAAACTAGATAGCATAATCTCTGTAAGAGAGAGTGTCTTTACACTCTGCTCTTCCCCAAGCTACTTATGTCACTGCCTGAGACAATAGCATCACATCACATTCATTAAATAGGCTCCATCAATTTTGGGAGGAAGTTAGCAAGCATAATATGTGGGCAACAATACCCCAATAGGCACCTGCAGTGAATGATGAAGAGAATAGTTGAGATTTTATGACAATTCTATACGTGACAGAAGGCACAATGAGCTATCTTAAAAACATTTGCTTTTATTTCTAACAGGGAATGCACTGTCTCCATGCCCAAACTGATCCTATCCAAAAGGCCAAGGTATGATACTTACTCCAGTCTCCTTCCTCAGCCCAAGGGATGAAGGATGAACTTTCTGCTTAAGCCTGGGGCTTCTTGACATTGGGGACTGATTTCTGTCAGCCTGTCAGTATATGGATTCTGAGATTGGCTTTTCCCATCTCTGAGCCTTCTCCAACGTGTAGCCTGAGAAAGCTTGGAAACATTCTGCTGCAGACCACACACACACACACACAAAAAAAAAAATCACAAAAAGAGCCATATACCTCAGATCATTTTCTGGATCTACAGACCATCTAAGAACCTTGGTTGAGCTTTGCAAGAATAATGGCAGAAGCAGGGCAAGGTGGAAGCCTTTCTTGTCTAAATCTAGAAGCTCTGTCACTCCTTGTATAAGATCCTCATCCTAATGAGTAACAAGGCCAGGGAATTTTCCACTTCATATATGATCTGAGCGCAGTAAGCTTCCCAATTCTAAGTTGAATGCTTAGATATACTAGATATATCTAGGTGTACTAGGTTCAGATGCATGACATACATAAGGATCCCCCCATGTATGTCCAAAAGCTCTGTTACTCCTCCCTCTTGTCCTCTTGTCTTCATCTTAATGCCTGATAAGGTCGCAGAATTTCTTTATGCCCACTTGTGTGGAAACAAGCCAGAAAATGAGCCATCTCCAATTCCAAGATGGAAACCTTATTACACTACATCTGGGAATTCTTCCTAGGGTATTTCAGATCTGTCAGCAAGGGCAAGTTTGAGCTAAGTTATACCATTAATGTAGCAAGGTGATTTCACTCTCCTCTTTTACTGCAGTTTCCCAGACATAATGCCTATAGGACTGTGACCTATCTTCTGCTGATGTGAGTCCACTCACCCAGAAAACCTTCTGCTCCATGGTCTCCTGATATGAAACCTAGGAAATACTGTAGGCCAAGACCCTGTTTGGAGCTCACCAGAAATAACTGAGGAATCCCTATATGTGCAGCAGAAGAAGCGGGTCAGTCTTCACTCAGCGTTCATACTTTGATACACCATCCTGCCCAAAGCAACTTACAAATGTAACGAATTACCATTAAATTCCATCACATTTCTTCACTGAAATTGAAAAATAATCTCAAATTTCATGTGGAACCATAAAAAACACAGGATAACCAAAGTAATCATGAACAATCCTGGAGGCATTACCAACCCTGATTGCAAACTATACTATATTCCTATAATAATAAGAACAGCATGATACTGGCATAAAAGAAGACGAATTAAAAAGTAGAATAGAAGTGAGGACTCATATTTAAGTGTACGGATTTAAAGACACCTGATTTTTGACAAAGAAGACACAAATACACATTGGAGAAAAGCATGTTCAAAAATGATGCTGTTCTAACTGAATAGTTCCATGTAGAATAACGAAACTAGATCCCCATCTCTCTTAAAACCCAACCACAAAGGGGTCAAGGGCCTCAACATAAAGCCCAATATGCTGAGTCTGATAGAAGAGATAGTAGGGAGCACACTGGAGTTTATAGGCACAGGAAAGCACTTTTGAAAAAGATTCCTGTAGTGTAAACATTAAGTTCAACAGTTAATAAATGTGACCTCAGGAAAGGTTACTGCATAGTAAAGCACACCATCATTCGAATGGAGGCAATCTACAAATGGGGAAAATTTTTCCCAGTTATCCCTCTGATAGAGGATTTTTATTTAGAATATAGTAAGTACACCAGAAAAACTAACCATCAAAAACATCAAACAACCTAATTAAAACTGAGGCAACATATTGAATACCGAGCATCCTAAACATGAAAAGGTTCAGAAAACACTTTTTAAATTTTTCAACATCTTCAGTCATCAGAGAATTGAATATTAAAACTACCTAGAGGTTTCATCTTACCCCACTCAGAATGGCTAATATCCAAAAGACAAATAGCGACAAATGCTGGTAAGGATGTGGAGAAAGTGTAGCGCTCTTATTCATTGCTCATGGGAATGCCATTGGGTGTAGCAACAATGGAAACCAATGTGGAGATTCACAAAAAAGCTAGAAAAGTATCTTACATATGATCCAGCCATTGCACTGTTAGGCATATACTCATAACTCTGTGTCTTACTACACCAATACCCCTCAACCATGTTTATTGCTACATTTTTCATAATAGACAGAAATTAGATACAACCTAGATGTTCATCCACTGATGACTGGATAATGAAGGTGTGGTACATATATACAATGGAATATTATTTAGGTCTTAAAAACTAAATTATGGGATTTGAAGATGAATGTTTGGAATTAGAAGTTATCATACTGACTGAGATATTTCAGACCAAGAAATATATGCACTGCATGTTATCTCTCATAGATAGATGCTGGTTTTGAAATCTTACATATGCCTGTTTAAATTTGAAAATTCAGAGAGGTCAGGAAACAAACAGCCATCAGTAAGGGGATGCTTCTAGAGAAGGGAGGTAGAATGCAGTGATATAAAAGGGGAAATGGGAAAAATAGAGTGGGGATGGGGTGGGCAATGCAAGGAAAGGGACAAAGGGGAGGTAAGAGGAGAAATAACTCACACTAAATGCTTTATGAAAAGGCCATATGGAGACCTACCACCGAAGAAGCGTCTTAAAGTGCATAATTTGCATGTATTATAAAAATAAATTAAAAGGCGTTACCTCATAACAGGTCAACATTGTCCCCATTAGACACCATAGGCTAGCAAAGTAAAAGCTCAATGCCAGGAATGGGCTCCTTCATTAGAAGCTGTTGACTAGGGGTCCCATAGATGCTAAAATAATACTGGACATTGCCTCTGCTCTTGGTTACCTACTAGAACTTCATAGGAATACCTTATTGCTGAAGACACTACATAAATGAGCTGTAGAAAAAACAAGGAGAAATAAAGCTGGTGCTGACTTTAATGTCTCATCTCTACTGACTAGATTTCTTAGTGGTTGAAGATGTTATGCATTAATCATTAACCTTACTCTCCTATAATCCTACAAGTTACAACAGCAACTGGCCTAAAAGGATCTCCCCACCTTATGATATTGCTATGAGTATTATGGGAGTAACCAACCACTTTCAATTGGATTTAAAGTCTATTTCATAGGATGGAGCTCTGTTGCACTAAATTTTTCCCTCCTGCTCCTTGGGAGACCCTCAATGGCACCCTCTGAGGTCCTGGGGCTGACAAAATTGACAGAGTACTTTCTATTTGGGTTCTGCATAGTTTATGACATGCAAGACAGGGTAAACTACAAAGGTATGAATTTTCATAGGCTTTTTCTTCCCCATATTTGAAATGCACACACCATCAGTGTGTCCTGCCCGCAGTCTCCACCAGCTTTTTGCCCGCAGTTTGTCCACAGTTTGAGACTCCATTTCCAAAATGGCAACAACTCTGTGTTTTCAGCATCTGTCCTTAGACCCACCCCCTCTTCATGCAATTGAAGTTGACTGATTGGGTGGGAGGAGTGGCATTATTGGAAAACACTGCTACCCAATAAAACAACTGGTCCATAAAGGTGGACATGAGTGGAATGGGTTTTGGTCTGTCATTAGCAGCACATATGGAGTAAACAGGTGTTTGTTCAGGTGTCTAATTTGCATACTCTCATGAGAGTCAGTGCTGACTAGATTTTATACCCAACTTCATGCTTTCTAGAGTTACTGTTGAAGAGGGAACATCAATTGAAGAATTGCTTGAATCAGAAGAGACAGTGGTCCTGTCTCAGTGATATTGTTTTGATTGTTGATTGATGTGGGAGGGTCCAGTCCTCTGTGGGCACTGCCATTCAAAGTAGGAGGTCCTGGTGTTTGTTAAAGATTGATCCAGAAACCCAGTCTTGGTGTGAGCCATTATCAGTGCACTTCCATGACTTCTGCTTCAGTTCCGGCTGAGGTTTATGTCCAGACTTTTATTAACAATGCATTGTGATTTGGAAGTGTAAGCCACTGAGCCAATACTCTAGTACAATAAAGAAGTTTATTTTATTAAATTTATTTTATGAATATGAATGTTTTGTCTGCATGTATGTACTTCTGAGCATGCATGACTGTGATAGCCAGAAGAGAGCACTGGATCCCCTGAAACTGGATTTTTGTTGTTAGGCAACATGTGAGGACTGGGAGCTGTACCTGGGTCCTCTACAGAAGCAGTCAGTGCTCTTAACCTCTGAGTCATGTCTCCAGTCTTAATTTTCTGAGACAGAATCTCATTGTGTAATCCTTGCTGTCCTGAACTTCTTAAAAGACCAGTCTGGCCTTCAGATCATACAGATCCTGCTGCATCTGCTTTAAGAGCTTTAGTATTAAGTGCATGCTCCACCACACCTTGGAAAGGTAATGAATATTTAAAAAAAATTTCTGTCACATGCATTCAAGGTGGAGGAATTAGGATGATCATCATGGCACGCCATTAAAGTTACTTTGTGCCAAGCCTGGCAACAAGACTTTGATCACAGAGATCCAAATACTGAAAGGACTGAACAAAATCCTTCAAACTGTCCTCTGATCTACCTACATAGGCATTATGGCATGGGCATTTTCACACACACATACACACAAAATCAATTGAAAAATGAATGAAAAAATAAATGTAATAAAAACTGAAGGAATTTCATGCGGTATGCATTCAATGTCATGAAATTAGGGCTTCTGGTTGGTTCACTGTGTAAAGGATCTTGGAAGCATGACAAAAAACTGGGGTTTGAGCCCCAAGAACACACTGGCAACAGGAAAATGATTTGTGAAAGCTATTCCCTGACCCACAGAGATGCACGTAACAAATAAACCAAATGAATGAATAAGAGAATAAATGAATAAAATTCAAAAGTCATTTTTCATGGTTTTTGTATGTATTCACAATGATGACAACATATAGAAGTCCTATGAAAGCTCAAATCAGACAAATCCCAGTATAGAAATGAAGTGTTTAGAAAATCCCAACCCAACCTAAGAAACCTTTAAGAATTAATGGTTTCTATGAGGGAGAGAGGCAGTATCTTACAATATGGGACCCTTGGTGAGCCCAGTGAACAAACTCATACTGATGGATGTTTGTGGACACAAATCAAACTATATAGGTCATATATATATACATATAAAAAGAGAAATGCAGAGCAATGGAACTAAATTGAAGACCCAAATATGAGTACATACAATTTCAGCCACTTGATATTTGACAAAGGGGCCAAGAATATTCACTGGAGGAAAGACAGCATGTTCAGTAAATGGTACTGACAAAACTGGATCTCTACCTGTAGAAGAATGAAACTAAACCCCTTTCACCTTGCACGAAAGCCAACTCCAAATGGATCAAAGACCTCTGAAACTGTTAGAAGAAAACATTGGCAACAACCTACAAGATATAGATGTAGGAAAGGATTTTCTAAACAAGGCATCAATTGCCCAGGAAATAAGGTCAAGAGTCAACAAATGGGATCTCATAAAACTAAAAAGCTTTGGTACATCAAAAGAAACAACCAAGTAAGAGAAATCCACAGAGTAGGAGAAAATCTGCACCAGTGATACATGTCTTTCCAAAGACGTGGAGTTCTGTATGTCATTTGTAGAAGAGGTCAATGAAAAATCATACTGGAAAAAAATCAGTAGATGAAATCTTTACAAGGAAAAATATGTGAATTATGTACACAGAAATCATATTAAGGTACTTATATTTCCTCTCTATTTGTAAATCTTCTCAAATAGGTCTTACTATCAAGTTTTGGCAGCCAGTATTTTTTGAGGAACTTTGGGACCTCTGGTCAACACATTCCAAATAGAGTCTATTCCTGACATTGGAATTTTACTTTCCTAGTGTATGGTATATACTAGGAGCAATTCCCCATGTTAAAAGGTAAGTGCTTTGAATCTCTTATACATATATATTGCCACCCACTCCCACTGATCCTTTTCCATCTAGTCTCCTTTACATGTCGTGTTATATATATATAAATCTCATATGTGTGTGTGTGTGTGAGTGAGTTTCTGTACTTGGAAGTTTCCATATGGCTTTTTCTATATGCCATTAGTGTTAATTTTCTCTCCCCATACTCCCTGCTCTGCTCTTCCTTCCCATCCCCACCCCATCAAACCCCTCTTATTCCGTTATTCCCTTTTCCCCCTTTATATGTTTGTTTCTGTGTGTATATACTTTGGATGTGTGTGCCTCCATGTGTAGACCAGCACTAGAAAGTTACATCTTTCTTTCTGTGTTACATGTGGTTGTCAATATAAGGTGGTAGTTGAATGCCACAGCCATCTTAGAGGTGACAAGATAGTTTGTGGGGGTATCATCTCTCCTGCCACCAGGTAGCTCCTGAGGTGTGAACTCAGGTGTTCAGGTTTATTGTCCAATGCCTTCAACCAAAGAGCCCTCCTCATCGATCCAATTCCACTGCTCTGAATAAACACAAAATTAAACACTTTTTTATTTGTTTGGCTGTTTATTTGTAGTGTCTACACCTGTGTGCATGCAAGCATTATCAATACGCAAATTCACAGGTCTAGAAGCCAAAGGACATGAGCTAAATTGATTCTGTCTTTCTAAGTGTGTATCCTGGGGCTGAGGAACCAGGCTTCCTGAAAGTGCCTTTGCATGAATCATCTTGCCAGGCTTGATTCACACACACACGCACACACACACACACACACACACACACACACACACACACACACACACCCCTTAAGAAATCAGTTCCCTGATTCTACCTTGTGGTTCAGAATGGGAACTCAAGTTCTCAGACATAGTGACAAAAGCCTTCCTTAACTCAATGAGACAACTGGAGGCCCTAATTTCACCATACTGAATACATATGAAACAAATGGTTTCAATTTATTATTAACATTATTCATTTATTAATTCATGCACTCATTTCTTTATTCAGAATGTAAGCACATGTATGTGGGTTGATATGTCTCTGCTTATTTCTTCCTCTGCCTGTGTCTTTGCCCAAACTATAGCGTGGGGGGGGGAGCTCAGAGGACATCCTGCAGAAATCAGTTCTCTCCTTACAACATTTAGATCAGTGAGTTAAAACTAGGTCATCAGGATTTGGACATGGGCAGGTGTCTGTACACAGTGAACACTTTAGCAGCCTTTACTCCACAAGCTTGGAAGCATTTGACAGAAAAATGGCTTTAAATTTTTCCTCATTGTGTGGCGTTCTGGTTCAGCAGTTAGGCATTCCTGTTGTTCTTACACTGGATCCCAATTCAGATTCCAGGACCCATGTCAGTAAGCTCAGAACAGTCTGAACACAAGTTCCAGGAGCTCCAATGCCTCTGTCCTCCTTGAACACCTGTAGTCTCCAGCATATTCTCAAACAGACCACACATATACACATGATTAAAACTTAAAAGGCTTTTAAAATATTTAATCCTGTTTATGTACTTGTATGTTCATGTGTGTGAGTGTGTGTGTGTATGTGTGTGTGTGTGTGTGTGTGTGTGTTTGTGTGTGTGTGTTGGTGGTCTGGTGCCACTTGCCACTGCACGGTTACGGTAGTCAAAAGGCAAGTAGGTTCTCTCTTTCTACGCTGGGTGACACCAGATTAACTGCAAGGACCTCTAGCCAGGAGGTAATTTCTAAGCCCATATTATACCATGGTTTTATTTTTTATGTTTTCATGATATAATTTCTTTTGTTTACTTATTATTTTTATTTATTTATTTTGTGTAGTTAATATAGAACAGCTCAAAAATTCTTCATCATCTTTATATCCCTGTCAGCACTGGCACCCTCACACAGCACCCCCCCCCCACAACTGAAGCCAATATACTCAGTCATCCCTGTCAAGGCCTACTGAGCTGTCAGTGTCCCCAGCTGTTTCCCAGTGCAAGTCTGTCCACTAAATCTAGTCTGTCTCTCTAGAGTCCCTTGTTTTAGGAAGATCAGCTCTTCTTTATCTAGCTGCAATCAGTTGCCAACATTAGTTCAGATAAAATTGGAGTCTGCTGTTCATTTTCCCATTTCTATACTGGGATACTGTCTGCCTGAGTTTGTATGGGACTTGTGTGTGCTTATATCTTTGCCATAGAATGATATGAGCCGGTTCCCAGGAGTTTATAAGACTATTTCCATATGGTTCTGTACCTTTTCCCTGGCTCTTACAAACTCTCTGCCCCCTCTTCTGTGAAGATCCCTGAGCCTTGGGTAAGAAAAGTTTAATAAAGGGGTCCTGTTCAAGGACCAGCATTCAGCAGACTCTTGATCTCTATGCTTTGACCATTCGTGATCTTTTGTGTTCCTGTCCCTCCATTGCATGAGGAAGCTTCATTACTGAGAACTGAGAGATTTATTAGTGTCCTTTTCATTATCCATGTTCTATGTTCCATGAGCCTTAGGTGTAGAGGTTGCATTGTAGATGTGTCACTTAGGTCTGGGCAATGCATAGACCAATGCCCATGTGTGACCACTTGTGATACTTGGTAATAGTCTCTGACTGGTATGAAATGGGCTTCTTTTATGAGTGGCGACTGGGATATTCATCTGTAAATATAAGGATACATATTTTGCACATAGTAAAAAATCACATTAGTCTAGCGATGTGACAGACTTGGGATTTTCTCTAAGATCTATGTCCCTTCCAGCCATGTGTAGTAAGTTATGTTTACATTACCACACTTGTGTTTCCTCCATTTGAGTGGGCATTTAGTCAAATTAGGAAGTTGTTGATTGCCCCCAAGATAGGAGTGCCATTATTGCACCAGTGACATATGCTGAACTGGCCACTGATGTGGTTATTTGATCTGGAAGGTGGTGTTGGTTCTTCCATTGATGTTTTCCCTTGACATCTTCATAGCGCTCTCCAAAGCTATGAGAACTAGCCTCCAGGGGAAGTGGTTGCAGGTCAGTTGCAGCTCTGTTGCTCCAAATCCTGTGTCTGAAGTATGCTCTGTCTCCATCAGTAGGGTCTTACTTTCAAGTTCTGGGAGGCCGTCAAGGGCTGTGGCAATAGCCTTAGTAATTTTGGGAGTCTCTTGGATCACCCTGGCCAAAATTTCAAAGTAAGGGATCACCTGTCTGGCACTGTTTCTTTCCATGTAGGCCTCCTTGTCAGTAGGTTGTTGGAATAATATGGTATCCTATGGTATTTTAAAAGTAGGTAGGCATTATTTCTCTCTCTTTCTCTCTCTCTCCCTCTCTCTCTCTCTCTCTCTCTTTCTCTCTCTCTCTCCCTTCCACCATGGTTTTCCCATTTCTTCCTTGATAATACCTGTCACCTTCTTTCCCTTTACCCCAAGGTTCCTTATATAATCCTTCCTCCTCCATTTAAAGAACCCCATTTTTATCCATTTATCTCTTAGTAACACCTGTTTCCTACTGTTCTTCTCTCTCAGATTCATTCCCTTTACCTTTCTGGTTCCCTTTTATTATCCTAGTTCTTGTAGTTATGGAAGAACTACATGTCTTTGGAAATTCTCCCTCTTCAGCAAATCCACCTTTTCTGTCTCCTTTCCTTCTCTCACTGTTCTTCCTTGGTTTTCAGTACTATGTTTGATAACACTGCTTATCGATCTCCCTACCACTCCCATCATGGAACATATGTGTACCCTATTCTTGATTTACTTCATAAACACAGGCAAAGGCTCAGGATGATTTCTGTAACACATTGGCATTCCTTCACTGTCTGAAAGCTCTCCCAGACGATGTAGAAAGATGTAGAAAGACCAGGACAAGGCCTCAGCAATCTTTTCATGGTGGTTCTTCCACTCATATCATAGAGTCATTTCTCAATGAACCTCTGGAAATTGTTCTTTATGGTGATGATGCTATTTGAATGAACAAGACTAGATCAGACATAGTGTATAGGTCATTGGCTGTGATTGTCTTATCAAATAATAGGCACTCACACAGGTCTAAACTTTGTTAGTCATTGGTAATAAAATCTTCTGTGATAATATCAAATCTTAAGCAAAAATGTCACAGCAGAAATTGGATTGGTCGGTCTCTATGTGTAACAGCTCCACATATTAAGAATTAAGTTTTGCATTTCCTCTTACCAGGGCTATCACAGGCAAGAAGCCCACAGATGTGGGGGAGGTTGACCATTCTTGAGCATTCTTCAACAGTGTGGCTTTGTCTCCTGTATTTGACCTCTTCTACGGACCTCCAGAGCAAGGCAAAAAAAATTTTTAAAAATTTAAAAAATCCTTCCTACCAAGGAACAGGAGAACTTTGGGATTCTAAGGTGTTACTTACATCTTTTAATTTCCTGTGCTTTGAGTGGGTAAACTTCAGAGACTGTATCCACTACCACTCCATAAGCTATCTAATCTCTGTCTTCAAGAGACCAAATAGTGAATGCTTCTTTGTTCAGAGGACTCCTTACTCTATTGATTGCCTCAGAAGTCAGATGATAACAGAAATGTTATTCTTAGTCTCTTGCCCGTCTTGTGGATTCTGGCCCCAATCATCGGTGACACTCTGCTGGTTCTGCCTTGAGAGTGGCCTACATCCAGTACACAGAACAACAACTTTTGCTCTAATTAGGGAATTTGTGGTGATTCTGTGTATTAACTCCTACCCTCATGCTCTGAGAAGTTAGTCAGGCCTTTGTCATTCTCAGGATTGAGAAAGGCACAGTGACCTGTCTTTGTGGTCCTGTAGAACCTTATCTCTGTGCAGGAGGGGTTGGTAAAATTACATTTCAATTCTTAGACATGGTGGAGGAAAAGTGACAAATCATACCTTGTATATGCCATTATTTTAAAGGTTATCAGGTAGAAGCATCTGACTGTATCATCTAAGCTACTTGAGACCTTTGGAGTCATGAACACACACAGCTGTGACCACCTATATCAGCTCTGCACACAAAGCCAAAGATGGGAATATAAGAGGGGACTAGTTAGGAAGAAGGGGGTTAGCAAGGGTGCAAGAGGGATAAAAGAAAGTAATGGGGGTATACTATATGGACTGTGAAAAAATAAAAAAAAGTTTACTTTAGCTATTTAATAAGTGTTGTATGTTTTGGTACATATAATATTTGTTCCAAGCCAGGCATCATATATTATGAATAATTGAAAGGATGTGTTTAGGGTTTTATGGAAATGCTCTACCACTGGCATAGATTATCAGCTCTAACGTTTTATGGTAATACCTTGACAGTGGTGAAATATGGAGTATGCTGTTTAAACTTGGAATTTTGTTTTTGTCATCCAAATCTCTTTAAAAACAATAGTAATTTACATAAAAGTAAATATTAGTCATTGTTTTATATAACTGTTTTTCTTGTCTGAAGTTACAGGATTTTATAAAAAATTTGTGATGTAAAATTGTAGGTGATGCTGTGCATGCTGCCACAAGACTTTACGCCCCAAACTTGGGAGTGAGTGGGAAGAAGATCTCGGAGGGATGAAGATTAGTCTGGTATACATAGCAATTTCCAGTCCAGGTGGGGCTACAAAGAGGCCCTGTCTCAACCTCCTGGCGCCCCCTGAAAAAACAGGTTTTCCCACATAACATTTTCCATGATATGACAAGTGAAAGGATCCTTTTAGATAAGTGATATTCCAGACAGATAGTAGAAGAAAAAACAGATGGAGAAAGTTTTGTGTTGGGGACCCCTGTTGTGAAGTAGTAGTCTCTCCATGTCCGGACACTCCATGGGCTCGTTTTCATATGCAGAAGCCTCCTTTTCATCAAGGTCCCTCCCGGGCATCTCCCTGCCTCGTTTTTTGAAGTAGCCGCCACAGAAACATGGCCTCCGGCTCTGGAAACTGCCAGCCTTTCCTGTGTGATTTTTCAGGCAGTCTGGCAGCCTGGCAGGAGCTTACCGCCACATGTAAATGGGGTATCCTAAAAGCACCTATCAGCTAAAGCTTTTACCACTACCCCCATGGTATAAAATGTCCTGGTTTTCTCTTAATATTGGACCTGGATCACTAGGAGCTAGGAGCTGAAACACTGAGACTTGGAGCCGAGCTGAGTCACTGAATAAAGAGCTATAACACGGGTTGAGCTGAATCCTGTGTCTCACTCACTGCCTATGATCCAGTCTCTCCGGGGGGCGATATCCTTCCGTCACAGACTCACGAAACCTAGCTTTAGCCGCCTCATACCTCTCCTCGTGACCCTGCAGCTGACAGGTCCCGAACTTAGTGAGAGAGTACACGGGTGAAATTAGGGCAGAACTCGGCCAGGCAAGCCCCGCCAGCAGAAGCCTCAGAGACGCGGGGAAGCAGCGGAGAAGCAGAGATCCGCCAGAGAGCCAGCAACACGGAGCAGACGCTGCGGGACCCGTCGCATCTCCAGGTGTGCACAGGGGACTTGCGCCACCCTAGCACGAGACCTTCAGCACCTTAGCGGCTGACAGTGACGCAGTGAGCGGCCAGACCCGGCCAGACCCGCCGCCTTTCCAGGTGTGCGCAGGGGGCCAGCGCCACGAGATCCCCGCGTGCCCCATAGTTTTGTACCTCTTTGTATTTGTAGACTAAGTGATAGACACACATGTATTTCTGTGTATTGTCTTTTTTACACTTTCTATTTAGGTTTGTCAAATAATTATTTTGAAGCTCTCTTCCTGAAATCTTGAGTCTGAGAATGTCAGTGTAGAACTGAATCCTCTAGTATGGATAGGTCTTGATTGTGACTAAATATTTTATTTTAAATTTTGTATATATGTGGTCCTATGTGCACAAGTTAGGAAGAGTGTGTTGGACAGACAACTGCAGGCACAGGCAGTTGTGAGCTGCCTCACCTGGCTACTGAGAACTCAATTCAGGTCCTCTGGTAGAGCAGCAAAGGATCTTAAACACTGAGCCATTATCCAGACCCTTCAAAAGTATTCTTACACTCACAATTTTTGAAAGGGAAATAGAACTTCACAAGCCAGGAAGAGATTTATTATCAGACCAAAAGATCTGAAGTTTTACATACTATGTTAATCAGTCACTTGTGCTTGCTTGCAAAACAATAGTCTCCCTTACTTTTCTTTATTTGTCAAGTTTGTGGATTACTTTCCTGTTTTTGAGACAGGATTCTACTATGGATCTCAAGCAGTCATGCAACTTGCTATGAATCCCAGTCTGGCCTTTAACTAGAGTTCACCTGCCTTAAGTTCCTGGGTGCTGGAATTATAAGTATAAACCATCTCACCCAATTTTAGAAACAATACTGTTTTTAAAAGAGTAAATAGTTGGCTCCTTTACAGGGATTATCAATAACATGCAGGTTTTTTGGAGATACTTGGTGTATTTGGAAGTGACAAAGCCTTTATTTTCCAATCTGTTTCATAAATTTATTACTATAGGCAGAAAAATTATAAAATATTTATATAACACTACAAACTCTTTAGAGCTACTAAATGTTCATTATTTATGATAGAAGGTTGTATGTCTAGCCATCATTATGTAAAATATTGATATCGTTATGAGCTGCTGTACTTGTAGTGCCGACACAAAAACATAACTCTCACCTCATAGGGGATAAGAGACAGTTTGTTCTGGAGCCAAATATGAGTGACCATGGCCCGGAAACAGATTCAGGTTACCCCAAATTACAGGTTTCAGCATGGTAACAGTTTCCTCACATTTTTATAGTAATAGAACTAAGAAAAGTCATAAATCAAGACACTTTTCAAATACATTGTTGGATATTTTCGGTAGGCAGGTCATAGCAAACCGGGGGGCGGGGGTTCTACTACCAGTCTCTGATGCTATCTGATGACATTCTTAGCTTTTTGATTGGTGAGACCTGGTGGTCTGCTAAATTAAAACATTTTATTGGTCACAAGAATGTTAGTTCAGAAAGAGAGGTAGGCAATGTTTAGCTATTTATGGGGTTAAAGAATTCCCCAGATAATCTGTGAATAGGCTCCAGATCTGCAACATTCCAGACACTCCACAATCTCAGGAGTGATAATCAGTTGGTGAGGCTTGCAGGAAGTTCAGTCCGAGGTGCAGGAGTTCTTTTTGGAACTTTCACAGTAGTAAAAATGTCCTATAAAAAGCTCAGTAAAATCACTGTAAACTATTTCTAAAATATCTCCATATTTATATAAGCCATTCTTTAGTATGTGTGTGTATGTGTATGTGTGTGTGTGTGTGTGTGTGTTTTACTATATGTGCTGATGTGAGTGTCAGTAAGTGTACTTACCTGTGTGGATGCATGTGGCACCCAGAGGTTGAAATTGCGGTGTCTTCCTCAATTACTTCTCCATCCTATATTTCGGAGGCAGGGTCTCTCACTGAATCAGGAACCTGCCACGTAGGACTAGAATAGGTGACCAAGGAGCCCAGAGATCCTCCTGTGTATGCCCCTCAATTCTGGGGTTAACAGATGGCACTATAATATCTGTCAGATCCCTTTTGTCTTTTGTTTCTATTTGAATCTATTTCCAATTACCACTGACCCTATTTTTACGAATACTTTTCATTCTGGGTTTTTTGTTTTGTCATTTTGAATCAGAATCTCCCTGTGGCCCCAGCTGGATTGGAGTTCACTATGTAGACCTGGCAGGTCTTGAACTCTCACAAAGATTCCCCCTGCCTCTGCTTCTGCCTCCAGAGTCCTGGAATTAAATGGATGTGCCACCACACCTGAGAAATACTTTTCTTATTATTATGTATGTTTAACACCACATGGATTGTGGCTTTTAATGGAGTATTTTGATATTTTATAACGAATTTTAACCAACATTCTACCTACAGAATCCTTTTAGTTGGGCAGTATTTTATTGAGAAATATTTTCCTTCTATTAAAGTGTTTGCTCATGAAGACCTTAGAGTGTATCGTGACCTTTTGTTTTTTTCATTGGTTCATTTCTTTTTCACTCATTCCTGAAGTTTTAAATTATCTTCATTTTGGAAAACTAGTTCCAAGATAAGTTTAGGCATTTCTTATCCAAATAGGGTCAAAATTCAGAATTCACAGTGCTATATAATTTGGAACACTTGATGGTGCGTCCTCAGTCTGAAAATGAGAAATTCTAATTATTCTAAAAACAGAAACATCGTGCTCCCTCTTGGTGTAATATTTCAGTTCAATTTTAAGTGTCTTTGATATTGTTGAATAATCTTTAGCCATGTTTATATATGTGTGGCTATATAGGGACAATTGAATTTTCTGTAATAATATACTTTTTCTCTAACGTAGATGACACTACAAGAACCCTTCTATCAAACAGATCCAGAATGGAAATGCATTCTGGACTACTGAACTGTCCTCCAAAGGTGGCAGCAGCAAGATGGAACATTTGGAAAACCAGACACATGCAATTCTAAGCTTGATAGAGTCTTCAGTCCTGAGTGTATCATTTTGGTGTATATTGGTGCAGATTACTAATGAAAACAGTATCAGCTCTCTATTCGAAACTGTGGTGCATGTGTTTCATGGAATTCTTTTCTCTGAGCAGAGCCCTACAAAATCTTCATTGAATTGATATATATTTCACAGAAGTAAGGGAAGAGTAGTATGCTTTCCTCCTTTCAAATCACAGTTGAGAGTATTATTTTTTAAAAAAACTAATTTATGTTCATTCTAGAAGTATACTAATTGAGGAAAAGGTAATGTCATATAAACTATTTAAATGTTTGACAGCTAACTGTGTAGGCAATGTAGAAAAAATTTAATTTTGCATTGTAAATGGTTTGTATCTTTCGCTGACAGCTATTTTTGTACTAAATACAAACTGGGGAAAAACTTAGCAAAATCTTTCTACTTAGAAATCATATTTTTTTCCTTACAACTTACACTCAATAGAAAGATGAAAAAGGCAAACTGCTCAGAAATTAATTGTATGTTCTTGGGAAATATAAAAATATACATCATATATAATAAAATAATCCTCAATTTTTAAAAGGCAAACCATATGGTAGGAGCTTTCTAGTAGTAAGGAAAAGAAATATTTCTAGATTTTACATAAATCTAATTTTAATTTTGGAGTTTCTGTAGACTATTTAAACTGCTACGATTATTGTATTTTTCATTATATATTATGTATATTCAGTTTCTAAATTATTAAATTACTATGACATATGAGCATTTATTTGTTTTTTTCTGGTGGAAATTTAACAGTAAACATTTTTGGTATTTTATGATTCTAGTTCAGCAATGGGAGTTGGATAAGAAGAAATGTGGAAAACGAGAAAAGAAGCTTGGTCTTGGTATCACAATTAGCCCCATGCTAGTCCGTTGAAACTAAAGCAGGTTGCACCTCCTGTTCTGGTCTGGCAGAACCATGAACCATAGAAGTACAGGAACACAACATACTCAAAAACACCATTGAGTTGCTCATGTCAGTTGGGATTCAGGCAATCTGAAACAGGAGGACCTTAAAGAATAGAAGAAAGATTGCAGGTTGGGAAGGAATCAATCATGGGTGGGTTCAGTTTAGATACAGTTGAAAGGGAATTCGGAAGTGTTATTTAAGTAGGATCTCCTGGGCTTTGTTGCTAATTATTATTGGGCTTACTCAATGTGGTAAGTTAATTATTCCAATTCTGTTTATTGGCCTTTGAAAAGGCAGTAGACTGTGACACTTTTTTTTTCCTAAGAGTGGGAGAAAATTCCTGTAGAGGACTATCACTGAGTTGATAGGGATCACTTGCACAATTCTGAATTAATCCTTGCTAGCACGTATTCAGAACATGGTTTTCGTTAGCTTTTACGTCTTAAATTTTCTCTCCTTTGTTTTCTTTTTCTTCCTTTCTTGCCCATGCTCTTTCTGTACCTCTTTTTCTCTGTTTCTTTCTCCCTCTGTCTCTTTCTCTTCTCCCATCCTTGGCTTTCTCTTTTTCTTTCTCTTTTCCACTCTCATTCTTCTTTCTCTACATAGTCCTTCCTTCCCTCCCTCCCTCCCTCCTTCTCTCCCTCCTTCCCCTGTTTCTCATTCTCTTCTCTTTCTTTCTCTCTTTCTTCCTCTTTCCTGAATCTTTGACTTCTGAAAGCTGTCCTCTGACACCACAAGCAGGCCCTACCTGGGTTCAGCAACATGCATAAACGCACATACCATAAGTTAAGTAAGTAATTAAACAAATGAACCCAATTGCTGTATTGCAATGTGCTTTCAAGGTGGTGGACTTAGTGCTTTCTGGAAAACTTAGTGCTTTAACCTGCTTGTTGTCAATCTTGACCAGAGCTCCAATCCTGGGAATTACATGGTACAAAATAAAGAAAACACACGCAAGCTATCCTTTGACTTCAATCTCAGTATAGTAATAGATTTCACATGTTCTCTCTCCCCAATGTGCGCGTGTGCACACACGCACACACACACACACACACACACACACACACACACATACAAACAAAACACACATAGAAATACATACAAGCCTTTTTTTTTTCTTTTTGAGACAGGGTCTCCCTGTAGCCCCAGCTGTCCTGGGAAATACATACAAGCCTTTTTTTTTCTTTTTGAGACAGGGTCTCCCTGTAGCCCCAGCTGTCCTGGAACTAGCTATGTAGACCAGGCTGGCCTCGAACTCAGAAAGATCCACCTGCCTCTGCCTCCCAAGTGCTGGGATTAAAGGCATGCGTCACCACACTTGGCACATAGACAAACCTTTTTATGTTTGTGGTTGTGGACTGATATGCCAGAAGTCAGAAGTGCTCATGTGGAATATGTCTAAGGATTCTTCCCCAGGAACACCCAGTTCCTCAGGCCCCATCATCCAGAGCACAAACAGTCCTGGGGCAAAAACAGAACAAGAGGGAGATAGCACACAGAATCTCAAAATTGAGCAGAGAGGAAAAAAATGAACTTGAAAAGTCAGTATACTTTACTGTCCAAGAACTGTACAAACTACATGACCCTCAATGACAGAATATTCATGTCAGCCCTCCAAAACCACTACAATGTAGCTTTGCTTTTTTCATTCCTAGCTTTCTGCTAACCACAAACCCTAGGCAGCCACCATCTGTCCACATAAATCTATCATTGTGAGTATTTTGCATATAAGTGGAATCACATTGCTTGATTTTTGTGCCTTTTTAAGAAAACTGTGCATAAGTATCAAGCTTCACCCATGTTTGTTACATCTATCAGTTGTTTTATTTTGTTTCCTACTGAATAATATTCTATTGTATGGACTCAGTACATTTGTTTTTTTTTTCCCCTCAGGACCTGCATATGTTTCATTCATTAATCTAATTTTATAAATTTTGGTGCAGTTAATATTCTCACTTAATTTTGTGACATTTTCATTTTTTCCTCTACACTGAGAATTGTGATTGCTAGACCATGTGGTGACTGCATTAACCCTTCTGAGAAACATATCTTTTCCTAAGTGACTATACCAGTTTACATTCCCACCAGCAGTGTAAGAGGGCTCCAATTCTCAACATTCTTATGAGCAACAGTTGTTTACTGTGTCATATATATATATACATATATAATTTGTGCACATTTCATACAGCTTAATCATATTTACATCCCCCCATACCTGCACATTTCCATAGCATGTCCACCATATTTCCTGGATTCTGTCATATATGTTAAGGCCTACCAAATCAAGTTTGTGTACCCAGATATCCCTCAGTGTGAATTCATGTGCTGGAGTCTCTTCAGCCTGTCTGACATCACTCCCTTACAGATGATCGAATCCTATCATCCAGCAGTGATCAGCTGCCAATATTTCCCTGGATAAGATTTGGGTTTCCTGCCCATTTCCCCAGTTCTATGCCGGGTTTTTGTCTGATTGAGTGTCCATGGGTCTTCTGCATCCTGTAACTGTTGTTGTAAGTTCATATAAGCAAGTTTGCAGAATCCTGGAAGACTCTTTCCTTATGGTCATGAACCTCCTTTGGTTCTTACAATCTTTTCAGTCTCTCTTCAACAACAGCCTCAGAGCATCAGGTTGGTAAATTTAACATAGGAGTCCTATCCAGGAACTTGCACTCTGCATTCTCTTATTCCTTACATTGTGGACAGCTGTGAACTTCCATGTTCTCTACTCTGTTGCATGAGGAAGCATTCACTGCTGAACGTTGAGGAATGCATTAGTATTCTCTCTATCCCCTGTTCCACTATGTTCCATGAGCTTCAGGTGTAAAGGTTTCATTGCAGATGTGTTACTTAGGGATAGGTATTTCACAGACAGTTATACTCTGTGCGTGACCAAATGTGGAAATCTGTTATTGTCTCCACCTTCTGAAAAAGAGACTCCTGGGATGACTGGTGACAGATATACTTGTCTCCAAATTTCATGATTTCATCTTTCTTTACTACTGAGTAGAACCACATTGTGTAAATGTACCGCATTATCATTATCCATTCATCAGCTGAGAGATATTTAAGCAGGTTTCATTTCTCATCAGGGCAGCCTTCTGGTCTCAGGGAGGATGATCCTGTTTCTTTTTTATTGTATCACTGTAGTGAATGTGAAGGGATATGGCATTTGTTTTTGAAAATTTTTTAAAGAAACATAAATCTTATAATTACTAGTGGGATGCCAGGCAAGTTTTTAATACACGTATATACAAACAATGTTTAAATTAGGTTAAACAAATTTATTCTCTTCAAACATATGGTCATTTTTAAATTTTATACAGTGACAATAGCATAGAGAAAACTTAATTTTTAAACCGTTAATCGATCAGACACAACTTTCATTTATCCAAACGGTGTGATCCACCCAGAATATAAAAATGTGCTTGGTGGACCTAACCTTCTTAGATGTTTAACAAACATACTTTGAGGTCTATAATAATTTGGTCAGAGGGACATAAAGAACACTTTTTGCTCCTTGCCCTCCTAGGTCAACTAGTTCCAGTGGACTATGAGCATCTCTCAAAATGTCCTGTAATTGTGGTGGATCACCTGTCCTCTTGATCAAGGAGGCTGAGGAGACCCCACCAGATGGACTTGAACCAGTGTCCAGTCTACAAAGAGATGGGTCAACACAGAGGAATCATTTCTTCCATGCTTCCAAGTGAAGCAAACCATGGTAGAGCAGGACCTTGAATTTATCTTTACATAGGCGGAACTGGTAAAGGAAAGGAGCCAGAGGCTCCTCCCAAGCCCATGTGACCCCTGAGGAATAGATCCCTAAGATTCATATGGAAGCACAAAAGACCTCGGATACCCACAACAACCCTGAGCACTAAGAACAGTGCCACGTGGTTTACTATACCAGATTTTAAGCTGTATTACAGAACTATAGTCATAAACAACATGGTACTGGCACAAAAATAGACCCATAGATCAATGGAACAAAATTGAAGACCCAAATATGAGTAAACGCAATTTCAGCCACCTGATATTTGACAAAGGGGCCAAGAATAGTCACTGGAAGAAAGAGAGCATGTTCACCAAATGGTGCTGGCAAAACTGGATCTCCACCTGTAGAATAATGAATTTAAACCCCTCTCTTTCACCCTGCACAACAGTCAATTCCAGATGGATCAAACAGCTCAATTTACAGCCTGAAACTCTGAAACTATTAGAAGAAAACATTGGGAAAAACCTACAAGATACAGGTGTAAGAATGGATTTCCTAAACTGGACATCAATTGCTCAGGAAACAAAGGCAAGAATTAACAAATGGGACTTCATTAAACTAAAAAGCTTCTGTACATCAAAGGAGGCAACCAGGGAAGTGAACAGAAAATCTACAAATAGGAGAAAATCTTCACCAGTGACACATCTGACAGAGGTTTAATATCCATCTGACAGAGGTTTAATATCCAGAATATATAACAAACTCAAAAAACAGAGAATCATGACAAGAAGCAACCCAATTAAGAGATGGGCTAAGGAGCTGAACAGAGAGTTCTCAAAAGAAGAAGTAAAGATGGCTATGAAACATCTTAAAAGATGTTCAATATCAATAATAATTAGGGTAATGCAAATTAAAGCCATTTTATATTTCATCTTACCCCAGACAGACTGGCTAAGATGAAGAGAACAAATGATTCCAAATGTTGCAGAGGATGTGGGGAAAGAGGAACACTCATGCACTGCTGGTGGGGCTGAAAAATGGTTCAACCCTTGTAGCAGGAGGCCTTCAAAGACGGCACAGACTCAGAGCCCTGGGGTTCAGGGACAATTCACTTCACTTCTGGTCTGCAAATAGCCTGACAAAAGGAGCCCAGGCCTCCGTAGCCTGCTCTCGAGCCCAGCGACTGTTGACAGACAGTGTGGCATGGACCAATCAGAAAACGATACACTGACTAAAGGGACTTGGGGGCGGAGAAAAGGGAAATATAAGGTCTGCCCCCTCCATTAAATGAGCCTGCATCACCTCGCCTAGTGCTTGCTTCTACCCGACTCCCGGAGTCTGTGTGTTGTGACCCCATGCCTCTTGCCTCCACAATTAGCAGGAGACCCGATCCAGGTTAGGGTCTTCACAGCTGGCCTGAGGAGAACCCGCAACAAACCCCTATGGAAAGCTGTGTGGAGAATTCTTTAAAAACTACAAATGAACCTACCATTTGACCCAGTTATACCACTCCTAGGCATATGCTCAAAGAACTCATCCTATTGCAGAGACACTTGTACATCCATGTTTGTTGCTGCTCCTTTCACAATAGCTAAGAGATGGGAGCAACCTAAGTGTCCCTCAATTGATGAATGGATAATGAAAATGTGGTTCATTTATACGATGGAGTTTTATTCAGCAGTAAAGAAAGATGAAATCATGAAATTTGCAGGTAAATGGATGGAACAAGAAACTGTTATACTAAGTGAAGTAACACATATTCAAAAAAAATCAACACATGTTCTCCCTCATATGTGAATCCTAAAACCAAACCCTGATAAGTGAGTATGTATCCAGACATAACTACAGGAACCAGGATAACGGAAAGGAAACAGGGAGGTAAAGGAAAAGAAAGAACCTGAAAGAGAAGAACAGTAGGAAACAGGCCTTAATAAGGGAGATATGGATAAAAACTGGGTTAGTTTAAGGGAGGGGGCAGGGAAGGGTATACAAGGAACCTAGGGGATAAAGGGAAAGAAGCAGCTCAAGAGAGGTAAGACCATAGGAGAAGGGTATTATTAAGGGAGAAAGGGGGAAATTGGGAGCACTTTAAGTGGGAAAACCACGATGGAGGGGTGAGACAATGCAAGAGATAAATAATGCCTAGCTAGTTTTGAAAACCAGAGGAAACCATATTATACCTACAACCTACTGACAAATTATACATAGCGGATCAAGAAATATATGTCCAGATAAGGTTTATCTGAGAACAGTTGGTCTTTACCCAAGACTTAGCTACATGACACACAGTAACTACAAGTACCAGACTGGTGGAACTAACCTTCTTGGATGTTTAACAGACATACTTCGAGGTCTATAATAATTTGGTCAGAGGGACATAAAGAACAGTTTTTGCTCCTTGCCCTCCTAGGTCAACTAGTTCCAGGGGACTATACGCATCTTTAAAAATGTCCATTAATTGTGGTGGGTCACCTGTCCCCTTGATCAAGAAGGCCGAGGAGTGCCCACCAGATGGACATGAACCAGTGTCCAGTCTACAAAGAGGAGAGTGAACAAGAGGAATCATTTTCTTCATGTTTCCAAGCAAATCCAACCATCATTGAGCAGGACCTTTGATTTACCTTCACATAGGTGGAACTGGTAAAAGAAAGGAGCCAGGGGCTCCTCCCAAGCCCATGTGACCCCTGAGGAATAGATCCTCAAACGACCTTAAGAGTAGAAATAAATTGGCTTATGTGGACCAACTGTATGGCCTTAAACACCCAAAAGGAAAGCATAACCAAAGATTAAAGGGGCCAATATAATTTCTTAAGAGTCCATATGCATAGCTAAAAGCTACATAACAAGCAACAATACCAGATAGGAGATACCTTCTTTTGAGTTGTTGGCCAGGGTGTCCAAAGGGACTCCCAGATAGGAACCCAGCATAGAAGTACGAAAATGAATAGCAGACCCCAATCTTATCTAAAGGAATATTGACAACTAGTTGCTGCTAGATGAGGAACAGCTGACCTTCCTAAAACAAAGACCTCTAGATAGGCTGACTAGATTCACCAGAAGGGCAAGTAGTGGGAATGGCTGGGGTGCCGACAACACAGAGGACAATAGCAGGGATCTCAGAGTATAAGGGGTCTAGTGGGGGGAGGGAGACTATGGGAGGGTGCCATCTGGGAAGTGGGTGTATATTTGAATAAGATGGTTTGGGATGTTCTGTGTGATACACAGACATACACACAAAAGAAATCAACAAAATTTTTTTTAAAAATATATTATATTTGAGGAAGAAGCATGGAAATTTACATCATGATAATTAGTAGAGGTGATGAACATTACCATTGAAATCTACCCGATGACTTTATAGACATACACAGACACCAAGGATCCAAGCGCGACTGATTATGACTTGCAATAATCAGATACATACAGATTAGAGATGCATGTGCCAACATCTCAGTGTTAGTAGCAAAAACAATGAGTCTTTCTGCAAGGAACAATATATTCCAAAATGAAACGTAGATC
>NW_008358534.1:756929-797705 GCF_000622305.1 Nannospalax galili
AGTGTATTAATTCAACTGTGAACCTAGAAACTTGCACCCACTTGTGAAAGAAATGTACTCTTGCTCTGGAGTGCGTTACTGAATATGTTAAAGGTGTAGAGAAATGCTTCTTCTAATCATGTAGTTATTAAATTTTTTTTAAAAGATTAAAAAAATAATAATTCTTCAAAGCATAAAAATTTGCTCCTTAATAATTAATAGAGGTGAAAAACATTAACATTGAAATCTACCTGGAGACTTTATATCCATGCTCAGATGCTAAGGAGCTCAGAAAGTAACTAACTGTGACTGGTAATAATCAGATATATAGGGATTAGAAACACATGTGCACACATCTTAATGTCAATTGCATTATAAATGAATTTTTCTGTATGAAACTGTGTATTTTAATAATGAAATGGAGATCTTTTTTAAAGGTAAAAACCTCATTTAATTTTATGTCTTATAGGGTTTATACTGAATACAATATTGTATAATTGTAATAATTCATTTGTAACCCAAAAATTTACAGCCAGTTTTGAAAGAGATGCCTCTTAGCTAAGGAAATTGTTACTGAATATGTCAATACTGTTGTAACAAAATTATTATTCTTCTAAGTATGAGTATTAAATAAATAATCTTTAAAAAATGTACTTGGATGGATTGGAAAGTTAAACATGGAATATACAGGGAACACAATTGTAGAAGTTTAGATTGCTTGCCAGCTATGGCAATTTAACAAATTAAATACTGTGCATTAATAAAAAGACTTAAAGACAACTATCTAGTGTAAACCAAGAGAAATCTAATATGGAGTGATTTGATTCCAAGCAAGTAATGAACCGAAAATAAATTTAGAGCCATGGCTTTCATCTTTAAAATTAAGTAAAATAGAATTACTTAACCAAGACTTGCTTCAAAGAGGGAAAGAAGAACAATGATTGATGTACTGGGAATAAAAGGCAGGTAACAAATCAGTCCTGAAACTGCAGACCCATGGACTACTTACTTCCTGTTCCAGCATTAAATACCTATGCATCTTTAACCACCCTGTGCCTTTTTCTCGTCCACATTGAGAGTATCTGAAGCCCCCTAAGATGTTTACACTGTTTGTAGACTAATAATCAAATTTCCCTTCCATACTTTTGAAAACAGCTGACTTCAAGAAGTATCATTAGACAATTATCAATGCAAACATAAGGAAAATTATTTCAGCTCATTAAGAATTCTGCCTGGCTTTTGCACCAGGTTCTGGCTAAGTATACAAGCAGCCAATACTTGTAGTTTTCAACAGCACTAAAAAACCCATAACATGCTTCATCTCACTTACTATAATATAAAGAAGGCTTGACCATTCAAATGTATAAAACCACACAAAAGAAGATTAAGCAGATCCTTATCAGTAAATTCATTTAATTGCAAATGCCACTTTAACTGATATACCTAGTATGCTAAAGGAATTTCAGCCAGAAATCTGAAAGAAAGTATTCCATTATATGAGATTATATGAGTAACGTTTAGGTGATGTGCCTTTTTTAGTATTAAAAGTGCTATTGACATGCTAAGACGTTTCATGGCACAGGGAGCAAGGGCAACATGTTCCGAAGACATATTTATTTCTTGTAGTATTTTCCACTTAATTTTAGTCTAGCGTAACCAGCCACTCAGATGAATTAATTCTGGACAAATCAGTGCGACATAAACTAACCTTCCTTGATTTTACACCTCCCTGATAGCCTTTAGTGATTGTGCAGTCACTGATTAAGTTGCAAAGTCCTCAAACGAGTCTTTATTTTTTAAATGAGATCTTAGGGTTGTATCCTCACACAGCATCCAAGGTTTTATGATAAAAACATAATCATTCAAGCAGAAGCCATTATATGCAACTTTCTTTATGTTCTGAAGCTTTAAAAAATGTAGGTGGTAATGACTGTCCTAAAATTAGGCTGTGTAGTTGTCCATTTGTAAGTACCTTATTACAGGACAGTTACTTCACCCTACAATAGAATATGCTATCCTTTCAAGAGAGTTATAAAGTGCCTAACTATATAAAACCTTAAGATTCCAAAGCTTAAATCAAAGTTAATTGCATTTACAAATTACAGTTGACAAAATCTATACCATTTACAAAGATTTAATATAATTAATCATATTGTTTCAATAACCACATGAACTCATTTACTGAATATGTGGGCCCAACTAGAGCAACTTAATATTGAAATTTTATTGATTTATTCATGAGGTGCATTTGTAAGGAACTGTGGTGTGGATTAGAAAACTTAGACAGAACTCCTGAGGAACCCTTGGAATCAGACAGGAAGGCCCCAGATACCTCTGGGCCTCTAACACATGCCATTAATTTGCTTTAGTTATTTATTTTTTGCGTATGATTATTTTGGCTGCATGTATGTAAGTGCACCCATGCAAGCTATAAATACAAGTGGAGGACAGAAGTGAGCATGAGATCACTTGGCACTGCAGTTATAGGTGAGAACTCAAACCAGCCAGTGCTCTTAACCAGTGAGCCGTCTCTCCAGCACCCACAATCAACATTTTTGTGTGATGCAAAGGATTGTACATGGGGTTCTGTGCATAATAGGCAAGTGCTGTCCCACTAAGCTACATCCCCAACCCCCACATCAGGTCTTTACAATGAATATTTTCAAAACACTTTCTTCTACCTTACTGAAATATATACATACATATATATATATATATATAATATTGTTTTCCCTGTGTTTTTCAACAGGACTTCAAACTTGCTATGCAGCTAAAGCAGGCTTTGAACTCCTGATCCTCCTGGCTTCACATGCCAGCTAAGTGTATGTGTGCCACCACCTCAGCTAAGTACATGTGTATGACCAGGATTGCTGCTGTGCTTTGGTTGTATTTCTCTTGGAGCTAGAGTTACCGGACATAATTTCGCATGCTTTTGTATTTCTATATCTTTTTTGATAAATTGCTTTTCAGAACACTCCCACAGGTTAGTGGAGGTATTTATCACTGTTATTTTTAAATTATATTAGTTATGATCTAAATAAAAGTCCTCAGTCAGACATATGATTTGCCCATTTTTCTTCATTCTATGGGTTGTCTTTCAACTTTCATGACACTCTGCTTTGCTATTCCAAAGATCTTTTTCTGGTTTCATTTTTAGTATCTAATTTTGCATGTAAAAATAATGGATATCATTGTGATATTTCTATTCTGCCAATTACTTTCTTCCTAGTCACCCCCAGTACCTATTCTTGTTCTCCCCTACTGCCTTTCTTCTCTTCTTCCCTAATAATTTCCTTTCTTTTTTCATGTTCTTCCAGCTCCATTACAAATTCCACTTAGAAAAGAAAGATCAAATACTCATCTTGGTGAAACTCCCTGATTTCACTCAGCCTGATGATCTTCAGTTCCACCTCTTTCTCTCTTTAATGATATAATTTCATTTCTTTTGGCTGAACAAAACTCCACTGTGAAGATATACCAGAGTTTCTATATTTTTCTTTTGTTACTTTTGTTATATTGATAAAGCATTGCTTGATCTAAGGACACAAATATTTGCATTTATAGTTTCCATTCTGGCTTTTCTAATATTAGATTTTTACATTTATCTCTCTCAACAATTTTGATTAATTTTTCTTTAAGGTGTAAGATAAGGGTGCAACCTCTTTTTTTAATATGGATATCCATTTGGCTTAGCAATATTTGTTACAAGATTATCATTTCTTTCATTTGGTTGTCTTGATAACATTTTTGTAAAATAGTTGCATCTATTACATTTTTTTGGACTCTTAATTCTATTTTATAGATTTATAAAACACTATGATTGACCAGAGAAAATATTTAGTAGGATATTAGGAGGATAAGTGAACTAAGGATAAATCAAAGTTAACTTCAAGATATGTTAAATATTTGGTAGACATAGTGTCATTGTCTAACATTGCTTATTCTTTCAAGGTCATTCCTATTTCCTCTGTATATCCGTGTGAGGTTATACATAGTGATTATACGTAACCTCAACATAAGTAATCCTTCTTAGTAACAAAATATGTGAACAGCAGGAATTTTGTCTTCCTTTAAAGAGTGGAAGATGTTTTTCTCATTTTCAAGATTTCCACATGTATTATTTTATCATGATTTAAAATGAATTTTATCTATTCCAAAATTTCATGCAATGTATTTCATTCACATTCAGAACCCCCTGACTTCTCAAGGCCCTCCACATTGTCCCCTCAGATTTAATGTCCTCAATTATTATCTAAAATTATATATTATATATTTTATTTCATTTATTACAGATCTATCAATTCCAGTCTGTGCTTCCTAATTGCTCATGGGATGTGGATCAATACCCTGTAATTTGGTCAACCTACCAGGATTCATACTGGTAAGGAAAACTGGCCCTCTTGCTCCCCATATGCATCAGTTGTCAATAGATTCTCAGGTTGGACTTGAAAGGGTCCTCCCACCTACCTTCCCCATCCATGTTGCTCACCTGTCTGAAAGTTGATCTTTAAACAAAGGTGCTCATAAACTAGATGGAAGCTAAAAGGAAATTCCTTTTTTATATATTTTATTTATTATTTGTATTTTATGTTTATGAGTGCATTGCCTTTATGGAGGTAAGTGCACCCATGTCATGAAATGGCAGCAGAGGACAGAATTGGATGTCGGATCCCCTGGAACTGGAGTTACAGAAAGTTGTTAGCTGCCATGTAGGTGCAGGAATCAAACCCAGGTCTTCTGCAAGAACAGTCAGTGTTCTTAATTGCTGAGCCATCTCTCCAGCCTGAGAATCAGGAATTTTATTTTCTGTTAAATATTTTATTTATTATTTTTATTTTATGTGTATGTATGTATTGCCTGTATGTAGGTAAGTGCACCCGTGTCATGCAGTACCTGCAGAGGACAGAAGAGGCTGTTGGATCCCCTGGAACTGGAGCTACAGACAGTTGGATTCAAACCCAGGTCTTCTGCAAGAACAGTCGGTGTTCTTAACTGCTGAGCCATCTCTCCAGCCTCCTAGACTCTATTACCTAACAAGAAATTCTTTACAATATATTTCCCATGCTTTCATGGAAGCAGATGTCTAGTAATCTCAGCTGGGAAATAGATGAAGGACACTTAGGTCATTGTTGGATACACAAATTGTTCAAGGCCAACTTGTTTTACAACAAGCCCTTTTCCACACCCCAGAAATACTACTTTTTTTTTCTTTTTACTGATCTTGCTATTCCTGCATTCCTGGGGTGTGGGGAATTTTGAAATTCTATTATTGATAATAAATTTACTAATTGCATTTTAAAGACATCAAGACCTAGTTTTTTAAAAAACTGCTGAAACATTTATAAAGATTACAGCTCTTAAAACTGTGGTGGTTATTTTGCACAATGTAAATTTATGCAAGTTGATCTAGTGATTCAACTGTAAGTCTGTAATATTTCCTGGAGCCTGCTGATTCTAAAACAACAAATTTCCTAATAGGTTGTTGAGACACGTACATCCTTTTATTACAATGGCAAAATGTAAATGATGTGATTTTTAAAGAGAATTTCTGAAAATGATTCAATTAATGTGTTTCAAAATTTATTTCATACCGTGTTTCACCCTTGGTAGTTCCAACAAACCTCCCTCATTGTTACACCAAATGTTATTTTGTCTCAGCTTGGCATTTTATCATTTCTTATGACCTAGCTTAAAGTCCACCTGACTTTTCAAGTAGGTTTATTTCTTCCCTTCTCTGGTGCTATCCTTGTGACAAGGAGGTGTGCATATCAATTAGGGGGAGTCCATGTCACTTATATTTCCTGTAGAACTCATTTTGATTTAAGGACCCTGGATTCTTACTGCCTCCAGTGTTGATCATTCCCTGTCAGATAACAGTTAACTGAAATATGTTCTGGTATTTTCTGTGGGAGAACTACAGAGTAAACTATGTAAAAGTGTGTATAATAATGTAATAGTAAACAGCAGCAACAACAACAACAACAAAAAAGAGGTGTGAATTTATCAACTGCTGTGACATCCTGGGGGTTCTGCAGTAAGAGCCTTGAACCTGATCCTTGAAATATGACTGTAAGAGACTGAGAAGTTATTAATCCTGATAATCAATGGGGTTGTTTGTTGAAATTCCCTACAGTGTGGTCTCATTTTCTATTTCTTTTTAAATACATTTTATTCAATTTTTGTTCATTTCATACATTTTGGTGCTATTTAGGCCCCTTCCCTATCTGCACTCCCTCATAGCATCTCCACCGTATTTCATGCGTTCTTTCATATATGCTAAGGCCTATTGAGTTAACTTTGTGTTCCCAGATGTCTGTAGTGAGTTCAGCCACTGGAGCCAGGTCAGCCTATCTAGCGTCACTCTCTTAAAGAAGACCAACTCTCCATTGCCCAAAAGTGATTGACTGCCAATAGATTTTTGGTAGGGTCTGGCCCTCCTACCCATTTCCCTAGGTCTATGCTAGGATTTTGCAGTTTTATTCTGTCTATCCACATTCCCTCTGTGTTCCATGAGATTTAGGTTTAGAGGTTCCATTATAGATGTGTCACTTAAGGCTGGGCCTCTCACACTTATTGTGTATTAGTGACCAGGTGTGGAACTCTGTAATAACATACATCTGTTGCAAAAAGAAGTTTCTCTGGTGCATGATGACAAGTATAAATGTTGATAAATATAAGCATCCGTATTTAGCATACAGTAAGAAATGAAGTTTGTATAAGGATGTGAAAGATATAGTGTTTTCTCTAGGATATGTATTTGGCTATGTTTACAGTAAGCACACGTTAGTTCCCTCCCAATGAGTGGGCTTTGGTCCAGTTAAATAGCTGCTGATTACCTCCAAGATAAACGTGCCCTACGGTGCTGAAGAGTTTTCTGTGCTCTTTGTTGTGGTCCCTGTTTGTAGTTATTAGTCCTTAAAGGTGGGATTGGACCATTTCCTGATTTTCTCCCTTAGAAGCTTGCATAGTCTCTTGTGAAACCAGGAGAGCTAACCATGAGAGAAGGGGCTTCCAGGTCAAGTCCAGCTGCATTGCTCCAAGTCCTATGTCTTTAGTATGTCCTGTCTTCAGCAATAGGTGCTTATCTTCACATTCTAGGATACAGTCAGGACTGCAGCAATAGCTTGTGCTATTTGGGAGGATCTTGAACTACCCAACTGTCCCATTAAATTTTCACCTTCCTGCTATCTGTTTTTTTAGGATCTGTTGCTCAGGGCACTATCAGACAAACCACATAACATTTTACCACATAACATTTTTATCAGAATTTTTCATTTTATATCTTGGGTAGGGACTGGGGAAATGGAGAAACCTACAAAGAAATGAACACCCGACACCTGGCACCCAGCAATGCACGGCTTGGCCAGCCATTCCAGACTGCCCACCTGGTCCAGATCACCCACCCACAGTCTCTGTTAACTTTCGTCCAAGCATCTTGGGCTTGCAGTCTCACCCCAAGTCAGTAAATGCCCCCTCTCGCATCCTGTGGGTGAGACGCCAGGGCCATCTTTCTCTCCATGCCTGCCTCTGTGTGCCAGTGCTGGCTTCTATCCCGAGATGTGCCCAGAAGCCCCTTCCTCCGTGGCTAACTCTCTGCAGTCAGTTCTCTGCAGCAGCTCTTGCCCCTTGGAGGAACCAGGCCCCTGGGGCACACCAACCAACAAATAAAAGGGAGGCTTCTCTTGTCTGGCACTGTGTTTCATGATATAGAACATTCGAGGACAGACATACATACACACACACTTGTATGTATATGGTTGCCAGTGTGGTCATAGGGTGTCCCCAGGACGAAGGATTCGAAGGAAGAAAATCTTCTGAAAGTTTTGCTTTTTGCTAATTAGAACAAGTCCATGTGTTCATGAGACACTATATAGTATAGCCCACAACAATTCATGTGACACTGTCTCATTAAAACAATGTAGGAAAACAAGAATCAAAAACAAATGGGAAATTAAAGATATGCTTGTAAACAAATCAAGGATCAAAGAAAAGCAGTCAAAGCACATTATGACATATTTAATGTTCAGTGAAAATCAATAAAATCATGTCAAAATATAGGGACCACAGTGAAAGAAATGATGCCAGGAAAGTTGGGGCCGGAGCGCATGCAAGAAAAGACAGGAAAAATAATAAATATACAAGCTAAGTCCCACTGAAGAACATAGAAAGAATATATGGGCAAATGTTGTGAAACAAAGAAATAGTAAAGATGAGAAACATATCTAAATGAAAACCAAAAGGGCACATCCACAAATGTCCCAGAGATCTTCCTATTGTTGCTCTTAACAATGAATGCGCAGGGCCAAAATTCTGTGGTCAGAACCTCTCATTGGCTGTAAAAATGACATGAACACACCATTGATTCTGAGTGACTGGGCATTGGAAATGGGTGGACTCTCCAGTGTCAGCCCTGTAGAAGGAGCTTCCAGAGAACTGGGTGGAGGCTCAGGAGTTACAATGTCCCTGGCTGTCCTGAGGGCCAACCATTAGCCACCCACTACCATCTCACAAAGCCCTAGGAAGAGAAACAGAATCTAAAACTAAGTCAGAAAAAGGAGTCTTGAGGCTTCTTCTTGTATGTATCTGATGTTGCCAAGACCTGTGCAGAAAGCACTACGCTGAGCTTGGTGAACTGGATCTTAGACTTCTTTCGGGGGATGTCAGAATCTGTAGGAAGACGACAGGAATCCCATCAAGGTATGCCTCTGGAAGTCAGTACCTCTGGCCTAAACTCAAGCAGATGCCTAAGAAAAACTTCATTCTCTCTTAAGTTTCAGTGGAGCAAAGAGAGAGGGAGACAGCTGAAGGTTTCACTGAGCTCTCAGGAGTTAGACCAATGTTGAACTGTGCTCTAAAATCTCTTCCTGACCTAAAGCAAGAGGGTATTTAGACTAACGCACAGACCTCATGAGGCAAGAGTCTTTTTGAGCTGTACTGGCTCTGCCTCTCCCCTTCTGAAACATCTAGGAAAATATCCCACTGTGAGGCTGAATTTTCTCTTTCTTCCCAAAAGCATGTATGTGAAACTGAGAGGAGGGAGAGTTGCAGGCAGGGTATGAAGAATGTATGTGACCAGTTGTCCTGGCAGAATAGTGGTGTCCACTCCCAAAGGATTTCCCATTATGCTTGTGAAGGAGAAAAGAAAATTTTGAATAGGTGCCCTTAAGTCTCCACATATCTTTGAGTGTTCTGTCTCAAAGATGTTGAAAAATCTTCATCTATGACTGTGCATTTTTTTGCTGATGATGAAGAATGTACACAGTCATGATGGAGGGAGTTTAGATCGGTTTCCTGAGCAGCTATGATGATCATAACATCATTTACACCCTTATGCTGATGGCGTTCCCACAACTGCAACATAAGACTTGTTCATGCTTTTCAGTAGTTAACAAGAATCTTCTGGGGCTGAATGCTGACTGTCTTCATGTCACAGTAGACAATATGGTTGAAGAAGTTTTCTTAGGTGTTTATGTCTAACACAGGTGGTCACAGTCAGTCAGCGTTGTGCACATGGTATTTTTGCATTTGACATGCAGCACTGTGACCTTTGTTTGCCTGTACTGTAGAAAACTCCAACTTGAAGTATGTCAGCGGAACAGACTTTGGATGGATAAATGGATCCATCTTCTTCAATACTGTTGTGTGTGGCGGTGTCCCTCTGAATGTAGGAGCCAATATCATTGCAGTTGTGGAAGAAATTGAAGAAACACCATCAAGATAAGGTTTGGACTACACAGAGCCTCTTATTCTACTGGGATTTTGAGCTTCTCTGCTGAAATAAGACAAATGCTAATGTGGGCATGAGGTCAAAGTTGACATACCAGTCATGTGACCTTGGCAGAAATGATGTTCGAATAGTTGCTTGCAGGGAATTATTTCTATTCATGAAGGATGTTTTGTGTTTGTCCTAGTGTTTGGAAAAACATGGTGAATGATGAATCTATGTACTCCTTCAATTTCCTTCTTTTACTTAAAATCCACTTTCCCAACAGGACATTCAATCTAGTAGAATTAGTGTGACAGAACTGTGTATTTCATAATCTTTTATAAAAAAATCAAGTTATTTTAACATACATCAAAGTTCTAAGTTCTAGTCTAAATTTTGGAAGACCTAGAGAGTTCTTTAAATGTCATTTCAACTCTAATAATTACATGTACATGACTAGAGTCAAATTATTTTTAACTTTACTGTTCCAATTGTCTGTGTCCATCAAAGGACACAGGAAAATTTTTTGTACAGTAGTGATAATCACTGACATATTAGGATTATTTTTAAAAAAATTGTAAAATTGAGAACTGAGAAACAGAGTACTCATTGTGACGTTCTTAAAAATCTTAATGATATAATTTATATATTAAGTCCTTCAACTTCTCATACACTAGACACATAGATCTCTCCATGTTAAGTATTAATCAGGAAAATGTTTGTTTTCGCCATTCTTTTATCTAATACTCCCTGTTTGGTTCTATGTATAATTTTTATACAATATAATATGCTCTTCATACCTCTTGACCTATAGTTTAAACAAGAGTTCTTAGCCTATATATCAATTTTCTTATGCTTAACCAAGTGAGAAATATCAGTGAAAATCCTACAAGGCCAGAACTTATTGAATAACAATAAATTTACAGTACTTCTTGATTTGAATGGTAGGAATTTGCCCAAACACCCTATTTCTCTTGGTAATCTGGACAAGGGAAACATATATCACAACTCACACAGTAAATGTTTCTGTGTTTCTGTCTGTATGTCTATCTGAGTCTATGCAGATTACAGACTGGATAGAAAGTTTAAAGAGAATACAGCAGGAATTTCACAAGTTTTCAGAGGTGGGCTGATAGAAATGTGACCAGTCTGTATTGATAGAATAAGGAACTTAAATCTGCAATAGTGAAGGAGCTGATTCTCTAGTCAGTGCTTGTGGATCAGTGGATTCAAAGACAAGATGCAGAGATGGGTCCACTGCAGAGGCAGAGGAGCAGGATTGGGTCCAGGCACACGAATGGATAGACAAATTGAAGGAGAGTCCAAAGTTGTGCGAAAAGAAAGCCTGTCTGAGGACTGGTGGTTAGACCACATCAACAGCAAGCAATGAACACAGCTGGAGCCCCAGGGAGGTCTCTGCCCTTCCCTGACAGTCCTTGATTTATACAGGTCAGATAACAGGTCAGTGGGACCATTGCCATCCAAGCGCTCAGTGTTCTCATCTTCATTTGGTACAAATGAAGGAGTTCCATTCAATCTTAGATCTGGTGTGTCTTACAAGTTTTGGGTTTGGTTTCCCCAATATGTTACGAACATGCTCATGTGCCGCTATGGTGTTAGTGTGCCCTGAAAAATATATAGGTTGGAACCATATCTATGTTGAGGAATCAGTTTTGTCAGTTTTTGTTACTTGGGTAGGTCTAGACTGGTGCTGTTCTTTGCATGTTCCCAAGGATTCAAAACCACCTGCCATTCACAAAATGCTATAAAAACTGCTTCTAAAGTGGAGTCTATCATGGCAAGACCCACTGAAAGTCAGAGTTTTACATGATATGGATTGACTTAGGACAGGCCACTGCCTGAATTAACAAGTAAATCATTGGTACAGATGCTGACTTATATTCTTTTTACTATGTTGTGTTGGCTGGACTCACACTTGCAGCCATCCTCTTAGTCCCCTCCTCCCAAATGCTGGGATTACAGGTGTCATATACAATGCCTGCTGTTGCTTCTGTTTCTTTCTGTATTCTTTGCTGTTAGCTGCATTTCTAGGGAAAAATGATATCTGTGGGAATGAGAGTTTTCCAGCATACTGAGGAACCAATCAAGGTAAAGTATGTCTATGGACTTACCTTAGTGGAGAGTCAGACCACAATGGTCAGAGTTTTTGATGGGTGATTCAACTGCATGCGATCAGAGTTGGTGTTACTTATCCACACAGGAAGCTGTAGCTTCACTCCTCAGTGCAAGCAAACCTGGGGAAAGAGACCATCAGATTGGAACTGAGGACTGGTCACACCTGTGAGATGTAGGAAGAACAGTAGATTTTGAAAACACATAAAAAAAACCTTTATAATCAGTGGTTTCAGATATCATTAGGGATCTTAAAACAAGAACTCTCAGTCTTATTACTTTGCCCCTACTAGTAATGATGAGAGCCAAGCTAAGATTCCTATGCTGAGGGATGCAGTTCCTTAATCAGTAAGCAAGTACTCATACTCACTGGGCTTCTCTATGACTCTTTTCTGCAATCTCCTGTCTGTGACGGTCAGGTGCTGCTTTAGTAAGTATATACAATATCAAATTTGAATTTCAAACAGGCCCTATGTGTTTCAGCACTTAAAGCAAACCTGGAGCACAGTATATAATAGTGAATCACAGCTTCTAGACAATGGAATAATGGACTGTACGGGATGTTTCTGTTTCATGCTTGTAAATATTTCTATTTTTTCTGTAAGAACATGCATTGTTTGTTTAGTAAACAAATATGGAAAGGAAAGCTAACTCCTATCTGGGTCATTATATGTGACAGTGCAGAATATTTATATGCTTCCATATCTTCTATTAATGTTTATCCAATGTAGTTACTTCTCTCCCTTTACCTCATGCTCCAGCACTCAGACCCAGATGGTCAGTATAATGGTTCCCTTTCCTATTCTCAGAATTCTGCTGATTGTCCTGTCTCTACTTACATCTGATCCACTCCCATTTCCCAATTAACCAATCTCTCTCTCCTCTCTCTCTCTCTCTCTCTCTCTCTCTCTCTTTTTGTTTTGATACAGGGTCTCAGTATGCAGCCCTGGCTTGTCTGGCCCTCACTATGTAGTCCAGTATGGAGTGGAACTCACAGTGCTCCTCCTGCCTCTGCCTCCTCAGTCAGGGACTAAAGGCGTGGGCCATGATGCCGGACTGAATGTAACCTATGTCTCTTCCTTCACTGATTTCTCAAAGGTCATTTTCTCAAATTTATGCCCCTGATGTCCTCTAGCCTAAAAATTTCTCCCTGTGTGAACTCGCAAGGTCATTTTATAATCTGAGATATATCAGTGAACTCAGTTGCTTAGAAGTACATATTTTTTTTCTTTTAAACTATTGAATCTTGAATTCCTAGGAGGATAGGACACACTATTTGCTAAGGACTGAATATAAACTGTGAGAGCATTAAACAGAGGCAAGCAATTCATACTCGGAACTACCTTACCAATCCCTGGAGCAAGCACATACACAAGCTAGGCTGTCATCTCATGTTCATGATGAGAGTGTTGAAAACACTTACTTTAAAGCTTTCTTTTGTACCAGGGATGTTTCATTTTGAATAATAAACTTCTTGGTGTCTGACCCTGGGGTTTATGTCTTGCAAGCCTCCTTACATCTGTGAGTAACCAACTCATTAAAACGCAGTTGTTTGGGTTGGGAATGGTCAGCAATTGTACAAGTTCTTGCAAGCAACTTTTAGTTTAGGCTCTTTTTCTTCTCTTACAGGTGAGGATCTTGCCTGTTCCTCTGGGTGCTATTGAGCCAGCAGAAAAATAGAACTCGAGATTTTGTATTTGGTGTGTAACCTTGGTAACAGCAGACACTGTCTATGCACCGTCTATGTTAACAACAGGGACTTCCTTCCCCCTGCAACTTCTTCAGAAAGGTGTGCTTCACATTTTCAAAGCAGCATAGAATGATCCACGTGCATGTACTCTATTGGTTGTATTACAAGCTCTAGAAAAATTGAGAGTTGTCCTTATCCTTGGAATAAAGTACAAGAAAGACAAAGTAGGCAATGTTTCTCAGGTTGCTGGAATCATTTACCATGGGAATGCAGTAGCTCATGTCTCTGTATGTTTTTCAGTCATCAACTGTGATCTCTTTAGTTTTTCTTTTCTTCAGATATATGTGAATATTTTAGTTTTCCAGTATTTTTCTTTCCTTTTAAAGTCTTGGATTTTGAGATAGGTTTCCCTGGAACATAGTGCATGCAAAGCTTGTTCTAGAGCTCAGGAAACACAGGCTTCAACTTTTTGAGTGCTGAGAACATAGGCTTTTCCTACCACATGTGGCTACATTCAATTTCAAATCAATCAAAACATCCTATAAGTAAAAGGGATTTATACTGAAAGTATCTTGATCATTTCAAAGCAAGGGTACAGATAGCCGTGTCACTTTCTCTCACTTTTCCTCCCTCCTCCTGAATCTCTGGGTCTCATTTTAGAATACTCTGAGAGCTCCACAGGTTCTAAGCTCTTATTCCTAGCCTAGTGATTTTGGCTTGGATCACATTTCCACCGTGTGCTCCTACTATGTACCTGGCTGGTTCTGTCAAAGGAGTTGTGAAAGCGAGCAGTCCATAAAGAAATCCAGTTCCGCAAAATGTTCGCTCTGAGAAACAGTTACCCTGCCTGAAAGACAAATCAATGTAGAAGAACCAGGGTTTAAATATTGTAAGTGACCCTTCAAACAGGAAGAAATTCAAGGTGTTTGTTAGTCTTTGGAAAATTTATTTTACAATCGGTAAATGTAGGTTAGAGTATTCAGTGACAAAGGGCCTTAGGGAATATGACATGTCCCAGTGAAACAATACTTCACCTCCCTCTTGTCTTGGTTGTCTTAGGATTTAGGCCTTATAAGGGAGATTTGTTACTGGCAGAGTATACCATGAATTCAAGCATGTCACATGTCGATATCTATAGTGTGATTCTGCTGACCTTCCAGAATGTGGATGAGGTAATTTGTTTCCATGTTTCCCCTGTCATAGTAGCTGCCTGTCCTTCCTTGATCATCTCACTAGGATTTTAACTCAGTTGGTATGGAAATAAATTTCCTGTTATGTGGACACACTGACTTATTGAAAATGAAATACTTAGAAAATAATGTAAGGTCTGCATGCTCTTAATTTTTAAGATTTGTAATATATTTTTAAAACTTTTATTTTTATTTAAATTTGTGTGTGTGTGTGTGTATTGTATTCATCTACATAATTTCTCCTGTGTTGTGCAATGCCCATGGGGTCAACAGGGGGCTTCAGATCCCTGGAACTGGAGTTTTGGACAGTTGTTAGTGTGTGTGTTGTGTGTGTTGTGTGTGTTGTGCAATGCCCATGGAGGTCAACAGGGGGCTTCAGATCCCTGGAACTGGAGTTTTGGACAGTTGTTAGTCATCATGTGGGTGATGGGGAACAAATCCTGGTCCTCTGTAAGAGCAGCCAGTGACTTTAGTCACTGAGATATCTTTTCAGAGCCCAATTGATAATACATTTTGTATTACCATGTTCTGTGCATAACAGTTAGGAAAACATCTTGACTGTGAAGAAATATTTGGAAGAGACTGAGTGCATTGGTTTGGAGTGTTCAGTCTACTAAGAAAGGTGGGTCACAGCTTTGTTAATGCAGCCTGAGGATGAGAAGAAAATTCAGTGAAGTAGAGCATGAGGCCATAGTGGGTACACAAAGAGCACATTCTCTCATCAGAGTCCCAGGTCTCACCCTGTGTCTCTTCTTTAAATGGAGAGAGCTGGGATGGGAACTCAGATGTCATTTAGACAATGGCCAGGTATTGTCAGTGTGACACAGTAGAGAATCAATATGGGGGGGGCAGAACTGCTGGTTACAGCCACAGAGTGTGGGGTACAGAGCCTACTGTGGTGGGTTATAGCTATGCACACTCATTACTGGCCTTTTTCATCACAGGTCTGCATCACCAACATCAATGAAAGAACTGGGGTGTTAGACTATTATATCTTTTTCAGCACGGATTTATCTCTATGTACCTTCCGGATACGTCCCACAATTGTATGACAATGTTAACGTGGTCACTGTGGATAGCATTCAGTCACAGTATATATTGAGAGTGGTGACTATGATTCCCCTGGAAATGTTGGATTAAACAGGCCTGTTAACACGCTTCCCCATGTTACTTCTTTGGGTAACAAAGGCCTAATTTAATAAAAGAGTCTGGATGCATAAGAAAAATATATGAGAACTGAGAAGGTTTTCTTGAACACTCTGCTAGATAAGTGTACACATTAAGTCACATTAGTAAAATAACTTATCAATAGAAAATTGTAGCAAGGAAACAACATTGCACTTAGATTAATTTCCTTGTTTTCCTGGGCAGTAATTCTCTGCTTTCAGTGACCTGGCTGGCTACTAAGCAACCAGGACACCCAAAGCATTTATTCCAAGAGTCAAAGGATTGATCTGGAGAGAAGTCTCAGTGCATTAACTCAAGTTTGGTTCACAGGATCTACATTGTGCCACACAACTGACTATAACTTCAGTTTTATTCACGTTGTTAAGTCTCTGACTTCCAGGACACCTGAACTCACATGCACATCTCCCCACTGCCCACAGACACATACATGCACATTAACTAAAACACTGAAAATAAATTCTTTTTATTGTTATTTTTTATGTGTATGAGCGTATTGCTTGCATGTAGGTCGATGGGCCAAGCCATGCAATGCCCACATAGGTTAGAAGACGGTGTCAGATTCTTAAGAACTGGAGTTATGGATGGTTGCTAGTTGCCATGTGCATACCGGAAATTGAGCCCAAGTCCTCTGTAAGAGCAATCATTGCTATTAACTGCTGAGCCATCTCTCCAGCCCCTGAAAATAAATCTTTACAAAAACATTAACAGTAATGGGAAAATAAGTTTCAACAGGTATGATTTTTGAAAATTTTTTTTTGCGCATTTATAATTTTGTACAAGAGTTCTTTATCAAATTTATAGCCCATCGAGGAGAGAAATAGGTGGCGGGAGCACAATAGACTGAAAACTATTGGAAACTGATTCGTACTAGGTGAGGGGAAGTATGCATTTCGTATAATCTCTAGGTGGATCAACTAGACTCCAGTGGATGAATTTACACTGACAGTCATTCGGCTACAAATGCTTGACTGGATAGGATTTAACATGTATGGCTGAATACATGAGGTCTGGTGGCGGGGATAAGGGAAGGAATGTATGGGGGAAGGGGTCTAAATTTTATTAAGAATTGTTGTATGGAATTACTAAAGTACAATAAAAATATATTTAAAAATGTAAGCCGGGCGTGGTGGCACACGCCTTTAATCCCAGCACTCAGGAGGCAGAGGCAGGCAGATTTCTTTGAGTTCAAGACCATCCTGGTCTACATAGTGAGTTCCAGGACAGCTGGGGCTACAAGGAGGCTCTGTCTCAAAAAGACCAAAAAAAAAAAAAAAAAAGAAAAGTAGACCCCGCCCCTTCCCCCATCCATGCGTCCCATTCCCCAACCAGTTCTCATGTTCCCAGCTGCCCTTCAGTGTAAATTAATGTCCAGAGAAAATTTTCTATCTTAGTGAAAAGTAGGTTAAGATACAGGATATCCTGATCTGAGGTGAGGCATTCCAAAATGCAGGGAGCTCTGGGTTTTAAAGCATTTTCTGTTATATACATTCAACACAGAGTAATAAAACCCTTGAAATGCTTCACTGTATACAGATATTTGCCCCAAAGTTTGTAAACTTAGTTTTGCTCCTAGGATACAAAGAAGAGAACTGACTACTGTAAGTTGTTCTCTGGTATATCCACACATACCCTGCAGCCTGGATACAGGCACATGGGCACAGACACATACAGACACACACACACACACACACACACACACACACACATGCTCACAGACATACATGAGCAAATAATTGGCATAATAATACAATAAAAAGATGTTTAAAACAGTTTTCTGTATTATGCTTTCAAGGTGGTGGCATTAGGGGACAGAGACAGCTTACCCTATACAAGTGCTTGCTGAAAAGCCTGAGGTCCAGAGTTTGAACCCCAGCATCCAAATAAAGGAGGGAGAGAAGGGACTTCTGCAAGTTTTCTTTCACTCTCAGACCTGTGCACTGGTACACACAAGTGCCAACAAGTAAAGAGAGATGATATATGACAAAACATTTTTTACATTGTTGCATGCATTCAAGGTGGTGAAATTAGTGTACTTGATATGGCTCATTTATTAAAGGCTCTCTCACCCAATACTGACAACCTGAGTACAAGCCCAAAATCCAAATGTTGGAGATAACTGATTTCTGAAAACTGTCCTCTGACATTCACAGGCATGTTGTGACTTGTTCTCTCTCTCTCTCTCTCTCTCTCTCTCTCTCTCTCTCTCTCCTCTTTCTTTCTCCCTCTCCCTCTCCCTCCCTCCCTCTCTTCCTCCTCCTCATCCTCCTCTCTCTCTCCCTGTCTCTCTCTCTCTCACACACACACACGCACAACATAAACAAATAGTTAACATTTTGGTTGTATTCATTTAAAGTGGTGGACTTAGGACTGTCTAGATTGCTCAGAAGTTAAAGACACTTGTTTCTAATACATGTTTCCCTGTATGGATGACATGGATGACAGTACACTCATGCATGAAATACCCTCTGCAGCAAGAAGAACGAGTCAGATCACCTAGAACTGGAGTTACAGGCAGGTATTAGATTCCAGTACAATAAACTGTCTTTAAATTTTAGATTTTTATGGGCATGGTTGTTTTGCCTGCAGGTAGATAAGTGCACTCATACATTAAATACACAGGGAACCCTGCAGATGGCATCAGATCATGCCTGGAGTTATGAACAGTTAGACATCATGGGTGTGCTAAGAACTGAATCTGTGTCTTTTGCAGGAGAAGCAAGCTCTTTTAACTGGAGTCGTCTCTCCTGCCCCTGAACACGCTTTTCTGAGACAGGATGGCAGTGTATAGATCTGGTTGTCCTGAAACTTGCTAAATAGACTAGGATGGCCTTGAATACATAGAAATTACCCAGCCATACCTCCAGAGTTTTGAAATTAAAGACCAGAATATTTTGACCCTTGCGAGTGAATATTTTTGAAGGATTTGTTTTAATTTTAATTATGTATTTGCCTGTGTGTATGTGCACATGAGTGCAGGTACCCACAGATGGCAGAAGAGGGCTGCAGATGTCCAGGAGTTTGAGATCTGGACAGCTGTGAGCTGTCTGAACTAGGTGCTAGAAACTCACATCAGGACCTCTGCAAGAGCAGTTTGTGCTCTTCAGTACTGAGTAGTCTCTCAGTCCAAGTGCTCATTGTTTAATGATCTATTTGACATCAACATTAACTGCATGCTGATGGTTATTTTGAAATGCCTTGTGTGATTATGTGATTTGCAAGCTCAGCTGGCCATCTTTTACATGAAATTCTACTATTATATGAAAGGATGAATTAGAGGAGTGATTCTTCAGACATATTTAAAAATATTTTGACAATGAAGCAAGCAATCTTGTTAATGGAATGTAAAGAAGTCATTGTTCCTATGGCAATGATAACAATTGACTTTTCATATCAAAATTCAAATTATACAAATCTTACCACCGCCAAAGTGAACTTAACAGAAAATAGCTTTAATTTTTTGTTACATTTGTTTTTCTATTTATTTAGTGTGTGTTTATGTGTGTGTGTTTGCACATGCATATGTACACCTATGCATGTATGTGTGCATGTGCCTGTGCCCAAACCACAGTTCAGGTGTGGGGAACACTGGGAGATTCTTGTGGAAGTCAATTCTCCCCTTAAACCATTTGGAATCAAAACAAATGCACACCCAAAAGGACTATGATGAAACTGTTCTTAAAAGAATTCCCTTAAAGAGTAGAAAGAATACTAAGGCATCACTCAACTCCCATTAGGAAAGGATCCTCATGCAAAAGAGGGAAATTAATAAATAAACTAACATAACTGCCCTAAATCTAGAGAATAAAAGACCACAGCATGTGTGTCCCTGGATAAGACTCTTATGTTGAATCTTACCACACAAGACTCAGGAACCACTGTTGAATAGGGGGTTCGGAAATAGTAAGAGCAAGGGGTGGTGGATGTCTACAAGGAAACTGTTTTCCAGGCAACTGGGAACCTGCTTAAATGACCTTACAGCCATGGTGACAGCATACACAAAACCCACACAAACTCCAACTAGACAAAATCCTCACATAGGACTGGAAAAATGAGCTGGAGGCACCAACCCTAGCTAAAGAACTATTGGCAGCAAAACACTGCTGGGTGAGGGGGAGATGGTCTTCTTTAAGTCATTGGTCCTAGATAGGCTGACCAGGTTCCAGTGAACAAACTCACACTGAGGGACATCTGGGGACAGAGCTTGACTTGATAACGTTTAACATATGTGACAGAATGTATGAACTCCAGTGGAAGGCTCTGGAGGCTTACAAATGTGGGAGGGATGTAAATAAGAATACATTGTGTGAAATGCATGAAATACCAATGAGAAAATATATACTGAAAGAAAAAAAGAATTCCCCTTGTCGCCCCCCACCCCCCAAACTCCACTGCTATCAGAAGGCCATTGAGCACCAGTCTCCATTACAGAACGTCAGGGTGAGGAGAGTGACCGATGGGGCGAGAGGGGCCTCAGACAGCGGCGAGTACAGCGGGAAGAAAGCACCCAGAAGGCTGTCAGTGGAAAGCTTGTTTATTATGGCAGAAGAAGAGGTTTATATAGGAAACTTTCGCAGGCAATGAGGTGGCGTTGGTTTTCTAGCAGGCTGGCAGGTAGGAGAAGGGAGGGGGCTTCTAAGGCTAAGTGGCCTTTGTCCTGTCCTCCGGTCACATGATCTACAAGAGAGCTGGTTAGGATTAAAGGATTAGAGGCCTAATAGTTTTGTTTGGGGGTTGTTGGGTAAGAGATAGTGTATCTAGAATGGAGTGGGCCAGTTTCCTGCCATCCTCACTAGGAGGTATCCGGCCTGGCGGCCATGCTCTATATTCCAGGCACTCCTGACTTATCCCAACACCCCTTAATAGGAAAAAGGAACCTACTTTGTAAACTAAATCAGGGCAAATATCTCATGAAATAAAATATTGAGATAGAGTCCACATTGTCAAATATAAGAGTAGTGATTATTAAGATTAAAGTTGGAAAAAATCATCATAATAATGTCCAAGAAGCAATCTGAGTGAAGAAGGGAAATCTGAAAAATATAAAAGAAATAAATTAAATATAAATATAAATAGCAAATTAAATATACACTTCTCAATAACCCAAGGATCAGAAAAATGTTTATACACTTAGTAATGAATTAACAGTAATTAAATCATGTGAAATATATGGAATACAGTGAGAGGAGGGATGCCAGGAAAGTCCAGGCCTGAGCACTTGCAATAGAACAGACGAGGCATTTGTGCTGGATAGCCTTAGTGTCAACTTGACACACCTGGCGTGAAGCTTCAAAGGGAAGTGGGGAGTATCAGGGCTGTTCCTGTGATATTTTAAATTGAGAATCTGTGGGTTATGATTGGCTGAACCTGAAGAATCAGCTGTGTTTAAGAAGAGACCAGAACTTGAAGCAAAATCTTTGCTTCACTGGGACAATTGATGCTGGTTAGCTGGGGCTGAATAATCAGCAGTAAGCAACAAGGGACCAGCATCACTGTGGATGAAATCTGTTGTATTTCCTCAGGGTCAGCACATAGAATTTGTGGTCAAGAGTTGACCCATGCCTCCATCTCTAGGTGGAAGCAAAACTTGGTAATGTGTCAGAGTCTCTTGCTTGGTTCTGGTGCTGAAAGTGTGAAGGGGTCACAGAGAGCAGCTGAGGCTTGGCATCGTGAGAAATCAGGAAAGGCCATTGGTGAAAGTGCAGGCTCCATTGCAGTAAAGACCCACCCCCCCAGGACTGAAGGGGCCACGCAAATGTTCCGAGGCTTTAAGGCACACAGACAGGCCAGAAGAGCCCACTGGTGAAGGTGAAGTCTCAGTTTCACTAGAGACCCCAGCTTTTTGGAGCTCTCAGGTCAATGGGACAACCATGAAGGGTAGCAGGAGGTGCAGAATGGAAACAGCCTGGAACTTTGAGATGAGCTCTGTGTGCTGTGGATGACAGAGACAGAGAAGAGGGGCTGCAAAATCCTTTGGAGTCTAGAAGATTCTGAGTGAATCCCAGAGGTCGATCCTTGAGCTACTTTGCTGGACATAGGTTTTTCTTAGGTGTGCCTGATTATTCCCTTTGACAATAATGGTACTTGTTTTGGATTTTACAGGTGCCCACAGTTAAGAGACTGAACTTTTAAGTATCTGGAATGCTTTTAAGGAATGTGGAGTTTTTAGGGTTCGTGATATTACTATTAAGATCATATCTTGGGGACAAGAAATGGAAAGGTTGTGGTTGAATAGTGATGTGTTTTGTGTGTCAAGTTTACAAGGGGTCAATTGTGCTGGATAGCTTTAGTGTCAACTTGACACACCTGGGTTGAGGGAGCCTCAGTTGGGGAATTGCCTTCATTGAACTGGCCTGTGGCCATGTTGGGGGGTGGGTATTCTTAACTGTTGATTGATGTGGGAGGCCCAGTCCTCTGTGGGTGATGCCAACCCTGAGCAGGTGGTCCTCTATTCTATAAGAAATCAGACTGAGCAGGGGTAAGTGCAGCAAGACAGTAAGCACTGTTCCTCCATGGCCTGTGCTTCAGCTCCTTCCTCCATGTTCCCATCCTCTGTTCCTATCTTGGTCTCCCTGATGAATTGTGACCCAGGAGACGTAAGCTAAATAAACACTTTCCTCCCCAAGTGGGTATTGGCCAGAGTATTTTGTCACAGAAATGGAGAAATAAGCTAGAACATCATCTCAAATCAATAAACTCAATCCCATGAAAGAACTTCAAAATTAATGAAAATATATCTAAATCCAAATGGTGTGAAGAGCAGACAACCTAATGATGAGACCACAAATCCCAAGTATATAAAATCAAATGTACTTCATAAAGTAATGAAATGGACAGTCTCCATCAAAAATGAGAGAACAAATTCAAGGAAAAGGCATGGTGTTTGATTCATGACTGTCCACTACAGCTATCAAACAGCTGAATAAATGTCATAATGTGATATTTTTCTAACATAATATCCTGGAATAATAAGGTAAGTAAAAAAGTGAGAGGAATGACTATCACAGAGCACTCTGACATATACTTACTCCAGAGCTCAGGGTGCACTCAGGGACAAACTTGGTACATACTGTGCAAGTTTTGGCTATCATAGCACAACACCACACATAAAATAAAATACTGTGAAAAGTACAGCTAGCGTCTTAATATAAAAAGAAGATTTTCTTTAAAATGTTATATCATGGGGCTGGAGAGATGGCTCAGAGGTTAAGAACACTGGTTGTTCTTGCAGAAGACCTGGGTTCGAATCCCAGCACCTACATGGCAGCTAACAACTGTCTGTAACTCCAGTCCCAGGCGATCCAATAGCCTCTTCTGACCTCCGTGGGCACTGCACGACAAGGATGCATTTACCTACATGCAGGCAATACATGCATACACATAAAATAAAAAATAAATAAAAATTTTAGAAAATGTTATATCAACAAAATCACAAGTATCTCTCTCACTGCTCTTTTCTTCCCCCACACAAATACATATATATACACATACTCTGATACATATATACACATATTCTCACACATAAACATGCATATGCACACACATTCACACATATACACACACATATATACATACATTGATGCAGGAAACCAGGATGGCATGCCCTAGGGCAAGATGAGCCAAAGCTTTTAAAGTCCAGGATATGTTCTCTGATGAAGGGAGGAGCACTGAAAACAGCAGCCCTCAAATCCCTCTCTCCCTGAACACTCAGCTCATTGCTCTGAGGGAAAGCATCTTGGTCAACAGCCCTTTGCCCACCTCCTTTTCCTTAGCAAATAACTCAGCTATCACTAGCTAAAAGATTAGGCCAAGCTAAAGTTTACTTCTGGGCTAAAAGCTAAAAGTTTACTATGCTTCTACCCCTAAGAAAGAAAACACTGTGGCCAATAAATTACCAGATAGGCTATGGCAACCCTGAGTAAATGTTCAAGCTTTACATACAGCCCCTAGCTGGCCGTATGTCCTGTTTCTTGTCTACTTGTGTCCTAAATCTTTGTATGTAACTGCCAAACTACACGTGACTGTCAGTTCCTTGTAATGTATAAAAACCTTCTTATTTTTTTAATAAATGGCTTGCTGTAAAGAAACACTACCCCCATAGTTGGAACGCTGCACTAATCTGTATTGCACACACAGAGGCAAGGCTCCCCTGCTAAGCAAAGCAAACTTGTGTCTCTGCAACTAGTGTGTGGAATAGGGACCCTTCTGGACACTTACTTTGAGGACGCTGCAATCCTTCCCCCTCAACCAATTAGATCCCCTGTCACTGATGGTCTAGTAGGTAAACGTAAACGGGGTAATCATAGATAATTCTAAATGCATGTAGAAATCCAGAGGTATTTAAGTGTATGGAAGCTCTAATTAAGGCCTTTTTAGATACTATAACTGATAGCAGTCCCTGATTCCTGAAAGAAGGAACCATTAGTTTAGAGACATGGAAAAAAGTAAGAAAAAAAATATACAGTGCTGCTGTGACAAATAAGGAGTGCCTACTGGTCAGTTGCCTTCCTCTGATCATGCTAAAGAAGAGTTACATGCCCCCTCAGGTTCCCTTCCTCCTATGCCTCCATTTGTAGAATGTTCTAGCACACTCTCTTCTTACTCTTTTTCGGCTTCCCCATGCTTCCATGAGTCTCTCAGGGCTCAAATTCTTTCGCCTCCACCTCCCTCTAAGTCTCTTGTACAGGACCCTCCAGAGGGTCCCTGCAGCTGGTGAAGGAACAGGCTAGTAGAGCACGGTTCTGGATGCCAGTGAATGCCTCAAGCTCTCTCCCGCTCCGGGGTCACCCAAGGCTGCTCCCGCGACCATGCGGCCACCACCTCCACCAATTCGGCCACCACCTCCAGAGCCTCTCAGCTGCCTTCAGCACCTATAGCTCTAGTTCCCCTTATTCGACTTTTCTCTTTCGGAAAGATTCTCTGCCTTTGTTCTCACTGACACACAGTGAGAAGCTTTAAAAGCACAGGCCAGCCACTCTAACCCTCCTGCAAAAGCTGAAATACCAATGCCCGAAACAAAGGTTCCTATTTCTCCCCCACTGTGACTCTTTTGTCAGCTCTTTGGTCCATCTGGAACTTTTTCTCTCTAGCTCTAGCCAGAGAATCATTTAATGGTTAAGAGCACTTTCTGCTTTTCCAAAGGATCCAGGTTCAGTTCCTAATACCTGAACTTAATGGGTTTTTCCTGTCCCTTCCAATTCAATTCCTCTTTGTTAGTTTTATTTCATTCAGTTGTTTGTTGCCTTTATAAAAATATTGTTTTTAGTTTTTCAGCTCATCACAAATTCATTTCCAGGTTTTCTGTTTCTTGAGAAACTGCAGTCCTCCAAGCTTTAGCTTATTAAGTTCACCTGAGACGCTAGGACCCCCCCTTAAAATATGTACACAGGTTACATTAATTAATTACCTTATCTTTTATGTTTAACTCAGATTCCATGTTCTTTTAGTAAAATAATGCTACGTGGCACTCTCTTCTGAAGGGAAACTGATGCCTTCTTCCTGAATCCAGTCATGCCTGCTTCCAGAAAATCTTACAAAATTCATCATAATCAAACTTTTAATACATTTTAGTTGCACCTAGCTTTCATGTAATTATGTCATATGTCTTTCAATCATTCTCATGTCATTTAAAATTATGTCACGTGTTTCTATGTTTCTATGTGTTAAGATCTCACATAATTATGTCATGTGTGTCTATGATAATTGTCATATATCATTTGTGTGAAGACAATTTTAAAATGTCACCACTTTGATTTTTTTTTCCTTTTTTAATTCTTTTTATTGTGCACAAGGTTATTGGTTTTATTTTTGGTATGCCTAATTAAAATACACAGGTACATATATACATTCAAAGGCCTTTTAAACTTGGGTACCCTAATGGATTTTAAGTCTATTAAACTGTGTCTCTAGGTCTCTCACTATGTAAAAATCCTATTTGCTAAGTACCTTTTGGTTCTTGTTCTCAAAAAGCTTTAAGGTGTCCATTTTGTTTGTATACAGTCTACATAAGCTCATATTCCTTAAAAATAATTTACATGGTATCAATTTGATTTAAAATAAAAGCCTCATACAAACTACAGTTGTTAAATCAACCTAAAATATTTTCCCCATCAAAATGTTTTCTCTTTAATCCTTATCTTATTTTTTGTTCTATATTATGATTCTTATTGCTTAAAAGTATACTAATTTTAAGCAATAATTACTTCTACTCCAGGAAAATGGGTTAACCATTTTACCACTATTGTTTCTTTATAGTCAATAAACAGATACATCAAGGCCCATACCTTTACCAAGCTAGTTTTTTACCAATAGGTATAAAATGTTCGTCTATCTGTAGGTATAAAAAAACTAAATATTGATTACTTGGTGGATTCTCACAACAAATTATATGTTTGTCTATAAATGCCTCAGGGAGAAAAAGAAATAAAACTGTTTAAGAAAAGATAAAGAGATGGTCAAAGTAAGACTAAGATGGCTAGATATTTGCAGAATGGACGGAATGATAAGAATGTGTAAGTTTGTTAAGGGTCTGAGTAGGTTTATAGAAATTACAGGATTGTTGTTTTTATAATAATTACAGTTACAAACCCCCCCCCTTTTTTTTCAGTCTACGTCTCTGACTCGTACTACACACCCAGTCACAGTATTGAATTAATTGAGTGCAGACAAGTATTGGAGTTACCTGTAGCTACTGAAAAATGTCCTTTTATGTTTCTCTGTCTTATACAAATGCTGTTTTTAATGTTTTCCTTACCCGTAACAAAATGCTTTAACTCAAAAACTAGGTTTTGACTCCTGGAACCAGATGGGACAGTCCAAAAGAAAACAGTTTCATTCAGTGAGCTTGGTTTGAATCTGGAGCAGTTTGTTTCCTTTCTGTAAGTATATGATATGGCTCACTCCACTGCACCCCCCACTATAACTTCACATTCTCCTCTCCCGGGGCAGCCTTCCTGTTTACAGATGGATCTAACAAAGGAAAAACTACTACTCTTTTACATCAACTCCAAATGAAACAAAACATTTCTGTTACTTGGGAGGTTCCTGTCCTTCCTTCTGCCCAATATTTGGAGATTCATACTATTCTCCAGTTTTATGCTCTTCCCTCCACATATTTATACAGATTCTAAATGTGCTGCTCAGGCAGACTCAAATTAGAAACACCATTTTTCCAACATAAACCAAGAGAGCCTATTAAAATGTTATTTTTTGTCTCCTAGGACGAAGATTCACCAAAGAAAACACCTTTCTTTGTAACTCATATATGCTCTTGTACTAGACTACCTGGTCCATTAGCTTTCTTAAATCAACAGATAGCCTGATTAAACAAATAAATGTTACAACTCTTTTATGCAATCATCAACTCCTTCACTAACCAACAAAAATGTTAAAAGCCTTGTATCATCATCTTACTAAGGAACAAGCTAAATTAATAGTTAAGCAATGTCCTCAATGTGCCCCTCTCCTTCCTTTGGGCCTCATGACTAAATTTATAAAACTTAAATGTATTTATTGTATAGTGAACACTTATTCCTTGGCTTTAAATGCCATGGACTATACAAGAAAAACAACAAAGGATATAATTAAATACCTTAGTCAGACATTTTCAATTTGAGGGATACCTCATCAAATAATGACAGATAATAGGCCTTCTTAAACTGTAAAATTTTCCTACAGTTTTGCAAAATTTGGGGTATTTTACACACCACTGGTATTCCTTGCATCCCCACAGGGCAAGCAATAATAAAAAGACAACACAAATGTCTCAAAGATCAAATAAATAAAATAAAAATGGGAGCGTCTCTTATACCTGGAAAAACAGTACAGACTCCTCATTTTTTTTATTACATAGATCTTTACTAACTTTAAATTTTTTACGCTAAGTGATCAAGAAATTTCTCCAATGACCAAACACTGGCAAGACTGTTTGTCCCACGTGGACCTTACTACAGATGCTTTGGTGGGACACTGAATCAGGTCTCTGGAGTAAAACTCCAGCTCCTCTACTAACAGTGTGGTGAGGGTATGCTTATGTCTCTCCAGGAAATGAATGCTCCCCACTGATGGGCACCACTCAGATACATCAGAACGCTCAACTGGGCCTCCCACAGCAAAGATAGCTGTGCTGACCCTGGGAAAGCAAAGAAGGAGAGACCCCAGAAGAAGAAGCTGCAACCTAGATGGACCTGGATACCTGAAATGAGGACTAAACTGACCAGCTCCTCTTCCCATCCCCTCCTTGCACTATGCTTAGTTAAATGTTGTTTCCAAAAGTTCTTACAGAATCTCCTGACTAAGCAGCCTGTATGACTGCCCAAGCCACTACCTGAGACCAAATTAGACTATGTTCCTGCTCCGTGCTACCTGAGAACCCCTTCTCAGTTAAAAGTTCCCAGAGACAAATGTCTCACCCCCCACCCCACTGTTAATATATATCCCTATCTTGGGACTGGTGAAATGTCACAACTGCAGAAAGCTAAAAAGCCCACTCCCTTTGCCAGGATGTCTCTCTACTGTCCTTACACCTCCCTGGTTACAGCTTCTTTGTTCTGCAACCCCAAGAGGAGGGGTACGAGGACAGTCCAGCACAGCTTTCAGAACTCTCACTGGACCCCACAGAGAAGCTGTGTCATCTTTGCCAATCTAATCCTCTGAAAGTGCTTCTAAGTAATCTCTAATTGATACCTGGCTTGGTAATTGGAATACAAAAGGAAATATCAAAATTTGCTTCTGTAACTAGTAGAACAGCAAAGATAAATTAAAAAATACTAGGGGGAATTAAGCAGGAAATGGGAGAACTAAGAACTTTGTTACAAAATAAAGCTACTATAGATTATTTGCTGTTAAAAATCACATGGGCTGTAACAATTTCCAGGAATATGTTGTTTTAATTTGTCTAATTTTTCACATACTATAGACCAACAAATTAATGATTTGCAAAAGGAAATCAATAAGATATCTGAATTCTCCATACCTTGACCAAAGTGCCTCCAATAGCTTACCCCATTCTTGGGCCCGATATTAATTGGCATACTTCTTATTGTGGGAGAACCAGGAGTTATTCACTGTATTATAGTTTCAATTAATGATACCGTGGGTTCTATGGCCACTTCCTTCTTATTCTTAAAAAAAAAACAAAAAACAAAAGGAAGAAAATATAGGAAACGAGGATGGTATGCCTTACTTGCCAGAGGAGCCAAAAACTTTTAAATTCCAGGCTACATTCTCTGCTGAAATGAGGGACACTGAAAACAGCAGCCTTCAAATCCCTGTTTTGCAGAACACTGCAGGACTAGTAGGAGAAAGGTGGCTGAGTCAAAAGTTTAAGCTCCTTGCTCTGAGGGAAAGCATCTTGGTCAACAGCCCTTAGCCCACCTCCTTGTCTCCTGGACAAATAACTCAGCTATCGCTAACTAAAACACTAGGCCAGGTTAAAGGTTTACTCTTGGGGTAAATGCAAAGGTTTATTATACCTCTAGCCCTAAGACAGAAAACATTGCGGCCAATAAATTACCAGTTAGGCACTGGTAACCCTGAATAAAAGTTCAAGCACCCTGCTTTATATACAATCCGTAGCTGGCACGAGTTAAAAGCTGTATGTCCTGTTTCTTGTCTATTTGTGCCCTAAATCTTTTAATGTAGCTGCCAAACCCCACATGACTGCAAGTTCCTTGTATAATAACCTTCTGAATTTTTTAATAGCTTGCTGTTAAATGTCTGCCCCAGACAGCATCAGCCCCAGATTTGGAACTCTGCACTGATAAACATCGCCATCATGGAGGCAAGACTCCACCGCTAAGCAAACAGAGTTGGATCTCTGCATACTGACAGTCTACCCCCACCCTATACACATTATTTCCCTAATTCTGACAATGACATTGTGACTTTAGGCTTACATTCATGACCAGGCATGATTTTTTTGTTGGTTGAGTATGGACACAAGTTTTTGTCATACATCCCAAGGAACACCTGTAATCCTGTAGGAAAAATGAAAAAGAGCCCCTAGAAATCCAAACTGAGTATTTGAAGGGCATATGCACAGATTTCCCAGAAACAGTCCTATTGTGCACTCACAGTGAGTTGGAAGGGCCAAATATCACTGCCCAATGCTTATCTTTGACTATACATTACATGAACACCACTGATTTTCATTGAATGGGCAGTGGAAACAGGTGGATTCCCTAGTGTTCTCCCTGAAGAGGGAGCTTGGCCAGAAACATCACTCTACTGGGGAGGAGCAATGTGCATGATGCTCCTGAGGACCTGACCATTACCCATCCAGTACCATCTCACAGAGACTAAGGAAGAGAAATGGGCTAGACACTGAGAATCTGACACAGGAGAATGAGGCTTCCTTGGTCTGTGAGCCTCAGACATTGCCAAGGCCTGTGGTGACACCAGCATCATGAACCTTCTCAACTTGATTTTCAATTGTTTTCTGAGGTGGTGGATGGACCCTGAAGAAAGGCCACAGGAATAGCTTGAAAGTATGCCTCAGGGAGAGTGTCCCTGCCCTAAACAAAAGGTGACTGTTTGAGAAGGCTTGTCTCCATCACACAGCTTACTAGGGCAAGGAAAGACAGTGAGGGCCACTGCCATCCTGCATGGATATTGAGAACCCGGATGTAGCTAAGTTCCTAAGAATCAGGCAGACATTTAAGTGTGCCCTAACCTTTCTTGTTAACCAAAGTAGGATGGTATTTGAAGGAAATTGGAACAAGTAAGAGCTCTGACCACAGAACATCTGGCCCTCCAACCACCCAGTTCTATATTGCTGTCATCCACTTTCTCCCTGCCTAGCTGTCCAGACAGGTCCCATGGACTTTTACCAAGATAAACCACAATAATTTCCACAAATCTCCCTTGCAGCCCCTCACTCCCACAGCAGCTGACCCCCAATCCCCTTGTAGAGGCTGTTTCTACATAAGACTCTGACCAGCCCCTGGGTACCTTGTGCAGCCTCCATTACTCAGGAAGGTAGTGGCCCCTCGCTGTGCTAATAATCCCAGTCTATTCTGTTGAGGTCATATGTGGTCACTTTTTTTCTCTCCTATTGATCCTGTTTCTGGACACCAGAACATAACATTGTGGTGATGAAAGCCAGAGGGATTTGGAGCTCTTGCTGGCGCATCTGGATGGTCCTCCTGGGACCTCCGTGACTTTCTTACTTTTCTCATGTATTCTGCTCTGTGTCAATCTAGCTTGGGCTCTCAGGAAGGGAGGGTCTAGGGAAGACCTTCACTCTCCTTCTCTTTCCAACCCTTCTTGCTTTCCCTTCTTCTCAGACCCTCTGACCTACAGACTTGAGGCTGTTCAACATTCCACTATTCCTCACACCCACCATGCTAGGACAAGTTAATTTGTTGTGCCTGACTCAGAAACAACCTGACCAGGTCTTGGGAACTCAGGGAGTCCTCACTCTTTCGTCTTTCCTATGACGTGGTGGCTTGGAAGCTCCAGAAGCTTCCCCATGGGCCCATTCTGTTAGAACTTCCTGGAGTCTACAAGGCAGGAGATGCCCACTCCTAGACCCTGGCAAATTTTTGATCAACCAAACCTCGAAGGCTGTCTTGTGGGACTGCATGTGCTCACTGTCCATTCCTTGTTCCTGAACCCACACGGGATCCAAATTGTCCTAAAAGACAGACCTTTAGCCTGTGTTTGCACTAACCTACAAAAAGAACTTCTTTTTGGAGATCTCAGACTGGCCATCTTTAAGGGGTTTTTGGTCCAAATCTGGCCTCAATACTTATTAGACAATGGCCCTTTGCATTACCCTTCACTTTTCTGTTGCTGTGATAGAAACACTGACCCAAGCAACTTACAGAAGGAAGGGTTTATTTGAGCTTACAGTTCCAGCGGAATTAAAGTCCATCATAGCAGGGAGGCATGGTCCAGGTGGCTGGACCAGGAGCAGTAGAAGCTAAGCTCTCACAGCATCACGCAGGCACAGGAAGCAAGAGACCAACTGGAGATCTGGCAAGGTTTAAGAATTCTCTAAGCCCACCCCTAGTGACATGCTTCCTCCAGGATAGTCAAACCTTCTAAAACCTCCCAAAACAGCACCATCATTTGGGGACAAAATGTCCAAATACTTGGACATTTTCATTGAAACCACCACGCCCCTCTAACCTGAATTTGAAACTTTCAATTTCAACATATAACAGACAACTTCCTCAAATAGAATGGTGAGCAGTTCAAAGTTTCCTATATAAAGGCTTTTTCACACTTCAGGCTAGCCCCTCTTTCTGTAACTCTTGCTGTGTTTCCCAATTTTTCTCTGAAAACAGAATCGTGTGCCTCTTTTCCTTTTAAAATTATCCTTTCCTTCTTTCCCTGTCACCCACAAATGCTGACAGGTCTTGCTACCAAAACTTCTGTGTCTTGTATTCTTCCCTTCCTCTTTTTTTCTCTCAGTACTGGCATGGCATACTCAGCTCCTCTAAGCCCTCTGCTCTGAAAACTCCCCAGCCACCCATCAACCTTTATTTAAAGCTACAACGTTTTTGCAAATACCTTTGTTCTCATCTCTGTCATGTCCTATTTTTAACCCATTCTATTAGTAAAAATTCCCACAAATCTTTTATTATCTTTTTATTTTAATTCATATGTGTTTCATTTCTTACATTTCAGATTGTTTTTCTTCAGTATTTCTCTTTATTTACTTCCTCTTTTACAGTTTCCATTCATTCAGCTGTCTATTGGCTTTTAAAAGGAACTGTTTTAGGTTTTATACTGTCTACTCTGTCTGAAACCCTGCACTATCTAAATCAGTTTTCTATTGAGTTCATTTATAAACGTACAAAGTACCAATGTGTACACAGTTAATATTTACATAAGACTCTCTTTGTAGTCAAACACCAGCCTTCTTCATGACTTCACCTATGCCTACTTAAAAAATACATCCTAATCAACCTTCTTGTTCATCATACTTTGAATGCACCTAGTTTTCTTGTAATTATGTCAAGCATGTCATTACTCATTGTTTTTACATATTGTTTACAGTTTCATGTAATTGTGTCACTAAAGCATTTTTATACTTTGTATGAGTTCTCACATAATTATGTCATGTATGGCTATGATAATTATCTTCATATGTTATTTGTATCAAGAGAATTTTTAAACTGTGTCACTTCAGTTTTACCTTTCTTATTATTTTTATTATGCATGAAAATTACTGGTTTTATCTTAAAAAATAAAACACAGGAATGGAATATGCAAGAGATGTGGGATACCCTGAAAAGACCAAATCTACATTAGGCATAAAGATAGGAGAATTATGTCAAGTATGCTAATTTCAAATATTCCAAAGAAGCACTAGAGAATACACTTTTTATTCAGCACTCCATGGAATTTTTTTCAAAAATTGACCACATACTGGCGCACAGAGCAAACCTCAACGAACACAAAAAATATTGAAATAATTCCATACATTCTATCAGACAACAATGCAGTAAAGCTCAAAATCAACACTGAAAGAAGCCCTAGTCACTACACGAACTCACGGCAATTAAACAACACACTCCTAAGCAATAAGTGGGTCAAAGGAGAAATTAAGAAAGAAATAAAAGAAGTCCTGGAATTCATGAGAAAGGACAATAGAACACAACAAAACCTCTGGGACACTTTGAAATCAGTCGTGGGGTGGAGAGATGGCTCAGCAGTTAAGAACACTGGCTATTCTAGCAGAACACATGGGTTCAAATTCCAGCACCCACATGGAAGCTATCAATTGTCTGTAACTCCAGTTCCAGGGGATCCAACACCCTCTTCTGTCCTCCGTGGGCATTGTATGACAAGGGTGCAATTGCCTACATGCAGGCAATACACTGATACACACAAAATAAAAATAATAAATATTAAAAAAAATTTTAAAGTAGTCCTAAGAGGGAAGTTTATAGCTCCAAGTGCCTACATTAAAAAATTAGAAAGAGCCCAAATAAATGATCTAACACTGCAACTCAAGACACTAGAAAGGCAACAACAAATGAAACCCAAACCCAGCAGAAGAAAAGAAATAAAAAATCAAAGCAGAAATCAATGAAATAGAAACAAATAAAACAATACAGTGAATCAATGAATCTAAGAGATGGTTCTTTGAAAAGCTAAACAAGATAGACAGACCCTTAGCCCAGTTAATCAAAAGAAAGAAAGAGCAAATCCTATTTTTATTTTATGTGTGTGAATGTTATGCCTGCATGTAGGTAAGTGCACCCGTGCCTTACAATGACCACGGAGGACAGAAGAGGCTATCGGATCCCCTGGGACTGGAGTTACGGACGGTTGTTAGCTGCCGTGTGAGTGCTGGGATTCGAACCCAGGTCTTCTGCAAGAACATTAAGTGTTCTTAACCACTGAGCCATCTCTCCAGCCTTATACCCATATTCTTAATGAATATAGATGCAAAAATTCTCATCAAAATAATTGGAAACCACATACAGATGTACATCAAAAAGATCATTCACCATTATTAAGTAGGCTTTATTCCAGAGATGCAGGGATGGTTCAATATATGCAATTCAATAAATGTCATTAATCATATAAATGGACTCAAGGAGAAAAACCATGTCATCATCTCAATAGATGCAGAAAAGGCTTTTGACAAAATTCATCATGCGTTCACTATAAAAGTTCTAAATGGAATTGGACTGGAGGGACCATACCTCAACAAAACTAAAGCTACATGCAACAATCTCATAGTCAACATCATTCTAAATGGAGGAAAACTGGAAGCATTCCCATTAAAATTGGGAACCAGATTTTAAGATCTCTGTATTATTTGTCAATAACTGAGTAGTATTGCCTACTTTTCTCTTTATTTCTTTTAACATAGATTTTGTGTATTTACATATTCTGATACAGTCAGATAAATATTACAATATTATAGCTTTAGAAAATATTAATTCTTTGAGAATTTCATGCATTGCATTTTTATGATAATCACACCAAACCATACCCTTCACTCCTTCTAGATCCACCTACAGTTACCTACCTTCCAAATTCATATCATCTTCTTTTGTAAATATCCATTGACTCCATTTTGTGCTGTACTTATACTTTTGAATATGGGGCATCCACTAGAGCATGTTGCTATAGCTTTATGAAACTTTTATTTATTTTCAGTCTATAGATATGTGTGTGCTGCCTGCATGTATGTAAGTGCATCTATGTAAGATCCCCAGGAACTGAAATTAAGGATGGTTGTGCTTGGAGCCAAATATTAATTCTCTGCAAGAATGGGCAGTGTTCTTAACCACTGAGTAATCTCTCCACCCCCGCTATAGCTTTTTGATGAATCAATCACTTCTTAGTTTATTACAACTCTTAGCCAATAGTATATGAAATGAATTTTCTCTTTAAGACTACATGTGCCCTTGAAGCTAGTGTGAGTCTGTTATATACATTATGTGTCCATTAATTTCCCTTATTCTTATATTTTTAAGTAGATTCTGCCATTGTAGTTACCAGACATAACTTAGTCAAAATAACTTTTTTTAGATGACAAAAATGCAAATTTGACCTTATAACAAATTTCTAGAGTTTTACTCCTTCAACAGATTTACATTATTGATTTTTTAATTTCTATATTTTCATATCTCAATCCATTAACATCATTGTACCTATGATTATGTAACACATTTATATTTCAACTATTGTTTAAATGATTATTTTTTTCTTTTTTATTAAATTTATATGTATTTCATACCAAACTTCTTAATCATCTTCATGTCCCCTTCTCAATTAGAATCTTCCCATAGCATCCTCCCCCCCCCAGATATCATGCATTCTGTCACTGATGTTAACACATAATAGAATCAAGTTAGTGTCTTCAAACATCCCTCCCCTGGCTCTTACAATCTTTCTGCCCCTTCTTCTGCAATGTTCACTGAGCCTTGGGTGGGTGAATTTTAATTTAGGAGACCTGATCAAATACCCACAGTCTGAGGCTGTTATTCTCTACACTTTGGGCATCTGTGTCCTTTTTTGTTCATGGACCTCTGCTACGTGAGGGAGTTTGTTGATGAGAGTTCAAAGGTGCATTAGTATTCTCTCTAATTTTTCTTCTACTATATTCTTTGAGCCTTAGGAGTAAGGTTCCATTGCAGATTTGCTACATAGGACTGGTATTTCACAGATAATCTATGTTTGTTACCTGTTGTGGAACTCTGTAATAGTTGCCATCTTTTGCAAGAGAAACTTCTTTGATAAGAGGTGAGTGGCATACTGGTCTGTAAATATAATGATCCATTTTTAGCACATAGTAAGAAATTACATTTGTCTAGGGATGTGACAGTCTTGGGGTTTTCTCTAAGCTCTATGACCTCTCCAGCCATGTGTATTTGGCTATGTTTACAGTACCACACATGAGTTCTCGTTCATTGAGTGGGCTTTAAATCAAATTAGGTAGATGTTTATTACATCCATGATAAAAGTGACACTACTGCTCCAATATAGTTTGCTGTGTTTGTCATTGTTGTCATTATTAAGTTTTAAAGGTGGAGTTATACCATCAATTGCAGTTCTCCTTTAGCAGCTTGCAAACTATTCTCTAAAGCTATGATAGCTAGGCTTCAGACAGGTGAGTTCCAGGTCAACTCCAGCTCCATTTCTCCAAATTCTGTGATCAAAGTATCTCATATTTTCAGCTGTACGAGCTTAACTTCAAGTCCTTGGAAGTAATCAAGGGCTGTGGCATTAGCCTGCATGATTTGGGGAGTCTCTTAGACTACCCTAGAGAACAATTTGAAGGGAGGTTTGTTCTGTCTGATGCTATGTGTTGTTATAAAGCCTTCAGCTACACAAACGAACACAAGTATATATAGTAACTGCAATTTTCAGTAGAGTTTTGAGCTAACATTTCCCTCTGGTTTTTTCATTCCAGTTATGTCTTTATCTCTTCTCTCTCACCATCTAACACTCTACTCCCTTCTGCTTAAATTATTTTATGTGCCATCACCATAAAATTAGCAAATTATGAGCCTGGCTATTTGCTCACTTTAGTAACTTTCATACACATTCATGTTTTCAGATTATTAATAGAGATCTTTTATGTCACCCTGAAGTCTCTTTTGCATTTCTTCTAAAGTAGGTTCTGTGGTTATATATTCCCTCTGCTTTCGTGTATTTCGGTGACTATGCAACTCCCATTCATCTAGGAATAACGTATTTCCCAAGTGTTCTTACCAGGTAACCTTATTCTTCCAATATGTGTATAAATCATCTATACTCTCTTGACCTTCAAAGTTTCTGCTAAGAAATCATCTGATAGCACTAACAGGGTAATTTGTACATAGCAAATCAATAGTCTTGCTATTTTCAAAATTATTTCTTTCAAAAATTCCGTTATGATATTTTTTGATATGAATATCTTCTTACAGTACACATTTTCCTCTTTCTCTCTTGCTTCTGTGATTGTGTTTTCATATGAATTGTTTGGCAAGAAGCTCTCTTACAGGGCTTCTTCATACTTTTTCATCCATTCTCTTTTTCCCTTACTGTTTTTGGTCCTCAGTTAAATAATTTGAAATGTCCTGCCATTTGCACTCTCATCAGCCACAAGCTGATCTTTGTAGTTAGAGTGAGCTCCTGATTAGTTCTCATATTTAGATGGATGACAAGTAATTCTATGCAGTTCAAAGTTTCCTTGATCCAAAATGGCTACAGGCGGTGCTCCACATTTTGCTGGGTCTGCTTGCTTGACTGTATCACCAGATCAGATTCAAGCCATGAATTCCAGCCAGTTTGAAAAGTGGAGCTGGGTAATTGGCCACAGAGGAACACCGGTTTGACTCTGCAGACATTTGGATTTTGGCTGGGTGCTCTGGTTAGTCAAAGGTGCCAGCAAGATCAGAGAGCAACTGCCAAACGTGTGATTGAGATTGTGAACTCTGATCTTTTTCCCTGATTGTAAATGATTTCACATATTTAGTCCTGCTGATTTTTCAGTTTTTATAGTTAGATGAGACTGAAACTGTCCTCCTGACACAATATGTTGGAAAACTGGTAATGTGTTCCAAGTTCTTTACTATCCATGGAGGAAACATATTGCTTCAGGGGTATTTTCTTCATGTGGTATCCTATATGAGGAAGAGTAAAGTCAAAATGAAACAATTACGCTTATGTTAGAAATGGCTTTTAAATTTATTTGGCATTTTATATACTAAATGTGTGCTTCAGTTCCCACTCCCAGGCTCTACGATTTCATTTAAGCATCCATGTATGTAGATGGCTGGTAATTGCTATGTCTATGTGTAGTCTGGAGCCTGGGGCCTACTTTTATGCTTTCTTAATGACGTTACTCACATAAGCTTAAAACTTCATTGCACTATAGAAATACAGAAATCCATGACCTGTGTTATAAACCGTGTTTGCCTTATTATAAGAGAATTCCTTGGTGTCTGGAAATTTTCATTTTTATATTATTTGGTTTCTTTGCATTCAGTTATGTTTTTGTTTTGTTTTGGATTTGCTTTTGAGACAGGGTCTCCCTATAGCTCTAGCTGCTCTTGGTCTTTTTATATAGACCTGGCTGCGTCCTAAGAACTGGAATTAATGGTGTTGACACCATGCCCAATTCTATGCTTTTTGAAATCTTAGGAAAATCCCATATTGGTGTATGTTATCCTTTGTAACTTCATGTCTATATGTATTTCATTATTATATTAATAGCCATTTTCGTCTCAATAAAATAAAGCTCTTTTGATGTTGCTTATATGTGAATTAATTGTTCATGGTGATAAAAATTTGGTACCAGTCAGTAATATTTTAGTGGAGTATTTTGATGACTAAATCAATGAATATATGAATAAATGAAAATGTACATGTACAGTAACTTATTTTACAATTTAATCAAAGTCAATATCCCAAACTTATTCTGTTGTGAAGGAAATTTCCTTTCATGATTCATCATGTCTAACTAAATACTGAGAGGGTTGCTGTTGAAAATGATTATTCCTAGTATTGAACCTATAAATAACCTTTGTTAAAATATTAATGCATTTCAAAATATGTATGTAAGGCCTTTATTGCACCAGTTGAGAGTGTCACATAAAGTAATATAAAATTTCCAGTCTTCTCAAAATGGCACAAAGGGCATAATCATAAGCCAATCTTTCATTTTCATTTCTTTATAGGTTGACATTCTGCAGTAGATTGCATCGTATAAAAGGAAATCACAGCACCATATTGGCACATAGCATATTGGATAAGGAAAATATATATGGTGATTTAGAGTCAAGGTTAGAGCTTCCAATAGAGATAAAGTGTATCAATAAAAGGGTGAGTAGCTTGTGCCCTCTGCACTCTCAGACTGTATATCATTTAAATCCCTGCATTCTAACGTACAACTGTTTTTTAGATTCATGACCTTAAAATTTTCTTCACAGAGCATTCGTTAGCAGGTTAGTTTTCTTTTCTTTTTAGTTTTGGTTTATGCTTAGGTAATACTGTTAAGTAGATGGTAAAAGAAGCTAATAAGTAAATTTTTTTCAAAATTAAATATAAATACCCGTACACACCAGTATAAATCTGCAAATGGCAAGCTGTTAGGGAATATCTAAAAAGAATACATCTGTCTTCAGGAATTTTCATGCTCATAACAAGTAGATGAACCCATCTTCTTGTTTAGTAGATATTGATTTGTTTAAGCAAACATACACACTTTCAGACTAACTTTCATGCAGAGTTTAAGAAACTCATCTCCTTACTCACTGTCTTGTGTTAATGCAAGCCAAGTATATTCATCACCAATGCCCATGATCATAGACAAGGTCGTAATACATCTGTTACTCACAGCCCATCTTAGCTCCATGACAGTCTATGGTTATATAATTGTCAAAGTAAAGACTACACAGAAGGTTTGACTTATTTAGACTACATACTATATCGACAGTCATAAGCTACTCATTTCTATAGTCACACTATGTAAAATCAAAACTTATTCTAGCATAACGGACTAAGAGATTTGTCTGCTTATTTTGAGAAATTAAGCTTCCTTTCTGTGTCAGAACTAACTATCAGGTCAGGATTTGACAGTATCCCCTGTGACCTGAGAACAAACTTTACTATACTGTAAATAAGAAAATGGGACCTCATTCTTATGACCTAAAGGATCTGGTTTCCTCAGACACAGGGATTTTTGCTGAGGAGTATGTGGAAAGAATGTAAGAGCCAAAGGTGGTGATAACCAAACTGAAACAGAATTTTCCATGCAGCTGGGCATTTGCTTATATGAAATCATAGCAGTGGTAACAACATGTAAAAGTCCCATGTAAGCTCAAGCCAGACAAAATTCCCAGGATTTATGTTAGGAGGTGGGTAAGAAAGCACAACCTTATCTGAGGAATTATGTCAAATGATGACCCCTATTCAGTCTTTTTTATGGGTGAGACTCTTGGTAGGTTACTTGGCACCAGTGAATGGACCCATAATTAAGGATAGAAGTTAAAAAGTTTTACTATATGTGTGTGTGTGTGTTATAGTTGTTTTATAGTTATAGCCCTAATTTAGTTAGTTATAGTTTTATAATTATGTGGTTATAAAATTATGTATATATAAAGTTAGATACAAATGGGCTAAAGGATTTAAATTCAGTCAATCAAAACATATTGTATGAAATTTGCAAAAATTCACTAAGAAGAAGGCCAAGCCATGTTTGTTCACAAATACTACACCTGTCTAGAGCATACATTCCAAATGTGCGTATACAAATGTCTGATAGAGCTTTTTCATATAGTGCAGTGACTGAGTTCTCATGCTAAATTGTCATGATTCTCATCATGACATCATAAGATACTAAATGTCAGTGAAAATTTGCATACTAACCCAATCCTCTGTGCATCCTTGCCCTCATATATACCTCAAGAATGATATCATGTTCTCTCAACTTGTATGTT
>NW_008358534.1:797728-802758 GCF_000622305.1 Nannospalax galili
TAATACCCGTTAATTCTTTTGGAAGGAAATAGGAAAGAAACTATGTGTGTGCATATTTTTGTGCCTAGGATTGGGGATTCGCTGGCTCTAGAGGGTAAGTACACAGAGATTTAGATGTGTGATTGATTCCTGTAAAATATTTAAGAATGAGTAATATTTCAGGGCATGACAATGAAAATGTATCCCAAGTAGAAGCGACGTTGTGAGAAAAATGTTACACACTGAATTGATTATAATTCAGTACAAGTCAAAGGAATTCATTGTGGAAGTATGAGGATACAGCAAGAACCATTTTTATGAGTTTATTAGGCAGCATATTGAGACTGTATTCTTTCCCCACTGCTGAGTCCATGGAGCTTGGGAAAGAATAAGGAGTTTGAAGGCATGCTTAATAGCTCTCTTTGCGTGCTAAGGATAGGATCTGATTGAGGAAATTCCTAAGAAAAAATTATTTTAAGAGAAAGATCTACAATGCACATATTGGGCTTGGATAAAATAATCAGATCTTGGTTGTGGGTAGGGAACATGCTTCAAATTCAGTGTATTAATCAATTCTCTGTTGCTGTGATAGAACACCATGACCAAGGGAACTTATAGAAAAAGTTTATGTGAGCTTATCCCAGAAGAATCAGAGTCCATTACTGTGGGGAGGTATAGTGGCAGGAGGTGGCCAGAGCAGAAAGGGGAGCACTCACATCTTCAGTCAGGCCCAGGAAACAGAGAGCAGTGACCCCAGTGATGTGCTTCCCGCTACATGGCCAAACCTCCTAAAACCTCACAAAACAGCGCCACCAGCTGGGGACAAAATGTCCAAATACATGGAGCCTATGGGGGTCATTTTCATTCAAACTACCACATTCTACTACCTGGTCCTCTAGGCTCAGGACCATATAAAGTGCAAAATGCATTTAGCCTACACTTGAAAGTCCCCACAATCTTTATAAATCTCAATACTATTCAAACTTTAGAATCTAAAGTCTCTTCTGAAATTCAAGTTAAACACTTAACTGTAAAATGAAGACGAATTACAGACTTCCAAGATATGATAGAGCCAAATAAACATTTGATTCTAAAAGGGAGGAAGCGGGAGCATAGTGAAAAAATACTGGACCAAAACAAGAACAAACACCAGCAGGGCAAACACCAAATCCAGTACTGTCAGCATGTAGATGGGTGACTCGATTAGAAGTTTATTCCTGGTCACCTGGGCTTTATATCTATCGTAAATATACTGAAACTTTTACTTTTCTTCCTGGATAGAAATATGTGAGTAAATCCTTGCACGCTTTCCTTGTGTGGTCCTAATCAGATGACTACATTTTCTAAAAGGAAGCATTTACTGCCTGCCATTCCAGATTGATGGAATTCCATGTAGAACATTTGGCTAACCGCCTTCCTTATATAGCAGAAAAGGCTTCAGCCATCAATGCCAAAGTTTCAAATTGTAATTTGTTTAAAACAGGCAAAGCAGTCCATTATCTAATTGATGTCCATAATTTATGGTCGATGTAAATGCACATGGTGCTGAACCATTTTTTGGAAGGCACTCAATTCCAGATTTGGATCATCCTCTGTAAAAATAGAGAGCCTAGATTCCTTTACTATAATAAGATTATAATTTTCCCCTGTGAACAGCTTTCACATATACAATTTCTGAAAGCAAAACTTTGGAAACTTTACCAAGTTCACTTTGCTACATGTTCCAAATAAAGGAACGATACTGGGGCATTTTAAGATGAGGTGACACATAATACCACTGTACATACCTCTTATCATAAAAAAGCTTTCTCCCTATGAAGAGTTGCTTCTGTTTGCTTGGGTTTAATTAGTCCAGAAAATGAACAGTCAGTTTCATCTTAGGTTCATCATGCCTCACTAATTGTGACTGCTCTTGACTGTTATCCAGAAGACATTTACTGTCACACTTGGTATACTTCTTATATGAGTAGACAGGACCAAGACAAGTTTATAAATAGGATATGTTGCTTTTGAAATTAAGGAGGACTACAAGACTGTAAAAGGATGAAAATGCAAACTGATAAGCCCCACACCTTCATTTTGCTTCTGTTGTCTCTGTATGGATGGCTCAGATTAGTTTATAACTGTATCTCAGTGTTCAGGTTTTAACACAAGATGCAAGGCATTCATCATTTGCCAGTCAGAACCAAAGGACAATAAGCATTGGGAATGTATTGGTTCTTAACCATATACAGTTTCATTGAGGGCTATCCATGCATTAAAACTGCAAAACCGTTGTGTTTGCACTTGGAAGGTCACCAATAAAGGCTCATGTATTGAAGTTTTGGTTCAAAGCACAATGGTGTCTAGAGACAGATGGGCCTTTGGGGAAATGTATGAGTAAAGAGGGCTCTAATTTCTTTAACAGGTTAAATAAAATTATAGATTCATAATTTCATGACATTATTGAGAGGTGACAGAAACGTTAGGAGGTTGAATCCTAGTAGGTAAATGTAAATTCCCATGGGAGTGCCATTAAAAGCTATACATTGTGCCTGCCCTCTTCCTGTTTATGTCCCACTCTTGCTTCCTATTTACTATGACAGGAGGGGTTTTCCTCTGCTGTGATGTCACCATCTTTTTGCTTTGCCACAAGTATAAATGCATTGGTTAAACTGACCATGTTTTGAAAACATGAGACAAAACGTTGACTCTTTCATTCATAATTGTAAATTATTACTCTTTCTCTGCCTCTGACTCTTTCATTCATAATTGTAAATTATTACTCTTTCTCTGCCTCTCTGCCTCTCATGTGTGTGTGTGTGTGTGTGTGTGTGTGTGTGTGTGTGTAGTGTATATATCTGTGTACAACCACTTATACATGTATATGGCTGTTGAGGCAGTGGTTGATGTCTGCTTTTTTTTCTGTGTCTCTTTACCTTTTTTATTAAAAATGTTATTATTGGGGCACTGGGGAGATGGCTCAGCTGTTAAGAACAATTGCTGCTCTTGCAGAGAACCTGGGTTTGGTGTGCTCCAGGCATTGAACTGAGGTTAACCAGGCTTGTGTGGTATATACTTTGCCAGTCGAGCCATTTCGTGTGGCCCCTCCATTCTTTTTGAGACATACACTCTAACTGATTAGGTAGACTTATGCCAAACAAGCACGTGATATTCTCCTGTCTCTCCCGTGTAGGAATCACGGAGGTATGCTGTTACACCCAACTTTTTATGTGGGTTCTTGTCATCCAAACTCAGTTCTGTGTGATTTGAAAATAAGCACACACCAACACAATTAAATAGGGAGCAGAGGGGAAGAGAGAAACGGGTGGCAAGCTGACCCTAGACTGAGAACTATCAAAGACTGATTGCTATTGGGAGAGGGAGAGCATGGTTTACTTAACATCTCTAGATGGACTGACTAGACTCCAGTGGATCAATTTGCACTGAAGGACATCTGGGTACAAATTCTTGACTGGATAGGACTTAACATGTATGGCAGAATACACAAAGCCCAGTGGGGGGATGGGGAGGCATGGATGGAGGAGGGGGTTTAGACTGGATTAAGAACTGTTGCATTAATTGTACAATTCTTAAGAAAAATCTTTTAGAGACCTGAAAAAGAAAACAAATACTTTACATACTGAGCCATTTCTCCACTTTTCATTACTCTTTGAAAATGATTTTTTTTTAAATCAGGTATTTGTCACAAAGACTAAAAGCTACTACAGCTATGTATCAGAGGCTAGCATAGATTGATTGAGGACATTTTTGCGAGGAGCTAGATGAATCCAGAAAAATTTTAAAGCAGGAAATGGGAAGTAATTACTCCTTTAAGAATATGTGGCGCATACCTTTAATCCCAGCACTCGGGAGGCAGAGGCAGGTGGATCTCTGTCTAGGCCAGCCTGGTCTACATAGTGATTTCCAGGACAGCTGGAGCTACAGAGAGAGACCCTCACATAGAGACAAATAAATTATTATGCCAAATCCTGATCTAAATTTTTCCTCAAATTATTATGTCAAACCCTGATCAAATTTTTCCTTATATTTCCTCATATATGATTTGCATAAAAGAATCAAATTTTCAACTTTCCTATTAAGTGGCAGGTAACTATGCAAAGTGTTATATTGATGCTGTTTTACTTGGATGTTATGTGTTTCACTGTCATCTCTCTAGGTAGTTGAGCATGACGGAGAACACATAATGTAATAAAGACAGTGTAGCAATTCAAAAATACACTTTGTGTTTATCCTTTTGATTAGCAAGTATAAGACAGTAGTTTCCAGTTGGGTCCGGTGCCCAGTGTCTTTAATACCAGCATCTGGGAGGCAGAGACAGTTGCAGCTCTGTGATTTCAAAGCCAGCCTGGTCTATATATAGTGAGTTCCAGGCCAGCTGGGTCTACAGGACGACCCTGTCTGAAAAAGACTTAAAAAAAAAAAAGGAAAGAAAGAAAGCAGTTTCTATCTTTTTGTATATAAAATCTTTACTATGATGTAGTTCACATAAAATTAATTTACCCCTTCAAAGTGTATATATAACATATTAACTTTTAGCAGAAGTGAAGAATTGTGCAGCCAATATAAATATCTGTTTTCAAGATACTGTCATCATTCTAAAAAGAAATATAACTCATTAGCTGCCACTGTTTAACTGTTTTCCCACTTACAAGGACTCTGAGCCTATTCATCTATTTCTTTATTTTTATAATGGTTTATTGACTTCTAATTCATACTTCACATACATTTTAGTAAAAGAATTGCACAACTAGCTATCACTGCTACCTAATTTGACAGGGCTCGAATAAAATTTTGGCAGATTTTTTTAAAGCCTTGGTAAATTTCAAGAGATCCAAAAGATTATTTTTGAAAATTTTCTCAGGTCATTGTTGTATTAATGTAGGTATAGAGGGTATTTTCAGGTATTTTTTTACATCATTTTCCCTTTGATTTTTTTTAACAATTAAACTTGAAAAGTTCTCAGATGCTCCAGGCGTATTTATAAACTACAAGCTATATCATTTTTAACATAATAACCTTCCCTAGAAAAACCTCTAATTTCAAAACCA
>NW_008358534.1:802793-811229 GCF_000622305.1 Nannospalax galili
CAATAAATATTATTGAATATATATTTTGGATTAGATGATGGCAATAAAAATCACAATAATTTATTTATCTTCTCATGAGTTCTTAATGTTTGAGGGGCAGATAGATAATAAATATACACCAAAATATTGTGTTGGGATTCACCAGAGAAACAAAAATCCATCAGATATAATATATATGTTTAAATGTGAGAGTTTGTGAGCCACATGGTGGGCCTAGTTTAAGTATTGGGATCTAAAGACCAGATTATGATGTGGAAAAAATATATGAGCGCAAAGAAGCAGATTGATATCTGGCTCAACAATAGAGGAACAGGAAATGAGAAAGTAAGAGTAATTGAGCCAGCAAGCAGGAGAGCAAGGGATAGAGAAGGGGTGGAGGGAAGGAATAAGGAGGAAAGGGAGAAAAGCAAGAAAAGTGAGAGAGCAAAGAGAAGTGAGAATGGGTCTTGTTTTCCTGTGCCTATGCATTTCCTGTCCTCTTGCCCACAAGAAAATGAATGATATCCACTTACTTGGGTGATAGTAGATGTCTTACTCTGGCAACTCAAATACTGATATCTCCTAATAGCAGCTGTAAAGGCACAACAAATAATAGATACCTAATAATTCCTATATTTCATGCAAACAAGATTACCACAGATATTTAGGATAGAAATCTCTCTTTCTCTCTCTGTCTCTCTCTCTGTCTCTGTCTCTCTCTCTCTCTCTCTCTTTCCTCTCTCTTCTCTCTCCGTAAAATTACTGACCATTGAAGTAGAGAAACTGGTAGTTTCTACTCCCATTAAAGGTTTTTTTGAAACATAATTCTGAATTCATTCAGTCAACACTATTATGTTTCTTCCAATTCATTGAATTCTTGAAAGGCATCAATGAAAAAATCAGACATGGTCCTTGAATTAATGGAACACATAAACAAAGCAGAATTACAAAATTACAAAAAAAATCCTGATATCAAGTACTGTATTCATTCATCATCAAGTTTAGAAAATTCAACAGTAATTCCTTTTTAAAAATTTTATTTATTATTTTTATTTTATGTGTATGAGTGTATTGCATGCATTTAAGTGAGTGCACCTGTGTCATGCAATGCCATGGAGGTCAGAAGAGGGTTTCTGATTCCCCTGGAAAAAGAGTTAAGGATGGTGGTTCATAGCTGCCATATGGGTGCTGGGACTCAAACCTGGGTCCTCTGCAAGAGCACTCAGTGCTCTTAACCAAGGACTCATCTCTCCAGCCCAGACAGTATTTCTTAAGACAGGAACATTGCAAATATAAAATGAAGGAATAAAAACATATGGGAGTCATATTAGAAGCCTTGTTTTAGAATGGAAATGGTGTCTTCATAAAGTAACTCGCTGTCACACTTGGTCTGAAACTTTCCTAACTTAGGTAAAGAAAGCCCTCACTTTTTTTGACTCTAGGAGTTGATCATCACAGCTTTTAATTGCTAATTAGTATTTGAATTATCATGTATAGACAGATCCAAGAGTATGGTGTTAGTGGCCCAACTGTATCAACATATGTATAATTGCTTTATATTTATTACTATAATAACTAAAGTATGTGTGGGGAAAAATAACAAATTCAACACTGCAGATATAATTACCATGTACCGAAAATAGATAAAAATACCAAACTTATGAGTATTCTGGATTGTATATCTTCACATTTGTTATACGTGGAATCATGTTTCTCAGAATCCTTGGTCTTGAAGGTCAAGAGCACTGTTAAAAGAGAAATGTGTTATTGAGAGGAAGAAATGAAGCAATAGGTATTGTATTGTGAAGGATTTAATATTAGATGCAGCAAGAAAAAAACATCAAGATTCTGGCATGTCAGCTTATTTTTACTGTCTTCAGATCAATCCCAAGTCTTTTCACAATAATTAAAACCTACTGACAAAAAGCAAAACAGTCACATCTCTCACAATTTCCTGAAAAAAAAGTGAGTCTAGGCACAAAAGGTCAACAACCTTTCACATATTTCAGCATTGGCTTCATTCATCATCTTAATAGGGATTTTTCTGGAAGCTCAGTCATTTTTCTATGTTGGGACAAATTAATGAATTTTCTCTGATCCTATTACTTCCTTTCCAGATCTCCTTTCCCCAATCCTTCCCCAAGTCTACACTTTATCTACTTCTTGTAATGAAATCTTGTCCCCAACTAAACAAAATGGATATCACAGATTTCAAATCTAAAGACCCATTCTTGTGTGCAAGTATTTTTGTTTGATTTCATTTTTTATTTGATATTATATGTGCTTTTGGTACATTTTTAAATTGGGAAGTGATTAATCCAATGTAATTTGCATATTTATCACCTTAAACTTCTAGAATCTCTTTATTTTGAGTACACTGAAAATCCTGTCTTTTTACGTTTTGAGATTAAGTAAAGTTCATAATTGTTGATCATCCTCACATAACTGTGTCAGAGACCACTGAGAATTATTCCTTCAATTCATTTGTGATTTTGTATCATTGGCCATCCTTTCCATGCCACTCTGTCATTCCTTATTATCTTTTGTCTCCCCTAACAACTATTCTAATTTATACATCACATCTTTGATATCAACACTTTGAAGTTTGATATGTGCATATGCTCACATGTTATTTGTCTCTATTTGTTTAGCTTTTTTAGTTGACAAAGATTTTCAGGTTTCCTGTGCTATATTAAATGATATAGTTTCTTCCAATCCACGAATAATGTTATATAATATATATATATATGTCTAAAAGTTTTTATTTCATTTTTTTGTATTTTTGAGAGAATGTTTCCTGTAGGCTCTGTTGGCCTTGAACTCACTGTGCAGTCTAAGCTTTCATTAGTCTTATAGAGATTTACCTGCTTCTGCTTCTTGAGTACTAGGTTTAAAGATGTATGCCACCACACCTGGCCCCACACATTTTATCCATTTTCTCATGAAATGACTTTGAGGCTTATTACCTATGATAGATATTATGAATATTGTTTCAGGAAATATGGTAGCACAAGACTCTCTCAGACATTTTTATTTCATTTTTTTTAAATATTTAGTAAATGGATTAGTAGTTTGGAGAGTAGTGCTATTTTACTTATTTATTTTTTCTGAGTGGTGCCATAACATTTACCATGATTGCTTTGCAAGTTTATATTACCACCAATAGCATATAAAGAATTCCCTTTAAAGAATTTCACTTTACATACATGTCATTTGTGTTATTTTTTCATTTGAATAGACATTCTACATGAAATTGTATCACATTAGCTTTTGATTTGTATTTTCCTGATGATTACTCACTTCGTAGTTATTTGTTCCCCATGTACATATTGGCCATTGATATATATGTCTTCTTTTGTAGATTTTTGTTTTCTTTCACAATTAAGATTTTTAAAAAGTATTTTGTAGAGGTTTTGTGCATTTCATATAATAGATCTTGATCAAATTTATATGCCCTCCCTGTATGCACACCTGTAGACCCCACCATTGGATTTTATGCTTTCTTTCATATATATCAAGTCCTATCCTGTCAAGAATTTGTATCCAGATGTCCCTCAGTGCAAGTTTATCCACTGGAGTCTAGTCAGCCTACCTAGAATCACTCCCTTAAATAACATGTACACTCCCTCATGCAGCAGTAATCAGTTTCCAATGGCTGGCGATGTCATAGATTCTAGAGAAAAAGAAAACCTTATCTCTGATCTGTGTTTAGACAAAGAAATGTCTGACTCTATACTAAATATGGATGCTTATATTTACAGACAGTTATACTGTACAGGACTCATCAAAGAAGATTTTTTTTTTCGCAAAACATGGAGACTATTAGAGAGTTCCACAGCTGGTCACACACAGAGAACCAGTGTCTAAAAGATACCAAGCCCTAGGTAATACATCTATAATGGAAGCTCTACACCCAAGGCTCATGGATCACTATGGAATTGGGGTAGAGAGAATACTAAAACATCCTCAATACAACAAAGTGGGATGCACACAGAAGGCCATTACTGGCTAAGTTTTAGAGAATAAGAGACTACAGCATGCGTGTCTCTGGATAGAATGCCCATGTTAAACTTCACCCACCCATGGCTCAGGGAGCATTGTAGAAGAGGGGGCAGAAATACTGTAAGAGTCCAGGTAGGTGCATGAATACAGTTAAGATTTTTGAGATTTGTATAAATCACAGATACTAATCCATGCTGTGATATACAGTTCATGGATATTTTCTCCCATTGTGTCATCTGTCACTTTATATTCTTTAAGTTGTTTCAATCTAACTTCATTAGCAATCTACAGTTTTCTTTATTGTTATTGTTTGTGTATCCTTATCTCGTTGCCTCATCAGGATAATGATGCTTTCCTAGAATGAGTTTGTAAATATTCACACTTTTCAACTGTACTAGACACAAAACTGAGTATGCCAAAGAGGAACAATAAAATTGAATCATTTGTAAAAGCTTTCTTGTCAGAACAAAATCCAGGAGTTCAATGTTTCACTGTTGAATCAAATGAAGCATTTTAAGAAATTATACCAATTCTTCTCAATGTAGCCATAAGGGGTATTTGATTAGATCCTCTATATTGAGGGGTTTTCAGTCACTAAATATTGACATTATCATAAGTTTTTTTTTATGCTATCATAAATCTAACCTATAACAGTAGTTCCACGTCAAGACTTGTTTATCCCTTCATCATTAGCTTATAGCTACAATAATGATTATTATAATTATGAGATTAATTAATCATACATTAGTTTCCATTAGTTTCCATAAAGACTAATAAGTACTTTATGTGCATGATTCCATAAGTCTTCCTAATAACCTGATTATGTAGGTTGTATTGACAGCTCTATAATGAAAGACATTTAAAGTTTTTGAGACTTTAGATAACTGGATCAATGCTGCCTATCTAATCATTTTATAGACAAAAATGAGAACTCAGATGGATTTAACCCAATTATTTAAAATATTAATTAGAAAATACATATAAATATATATTTGCAAGATGCTGTTTCCCCAATTTAAACTCAAAGGCAGTATGTTAAAGAGATGGTTCTATAGACTATATATGGAAACATATACTATTTCTGCCAGTTCATAATCAATGATTTCTATACACTACTATGAAGCATTGTTGACATTTAAAAGATGAGAAAATTGAGGCTCACATAGTTTCAAACACCTCTAAATAACTATAGTCATATGTGTTTGTGTGTGTGTGTGTGTGTGTGTGTGTGTGTGTGTGTGTGTGTGTGTGTGTGTGTGTGTGTGTGTGTGTGTGTGTGTGTGTGTGTGTGTGTGTGTGTGTGTGTGTGTGTGTGTGTGTGTGTGTGTGTGTGTGTGTGTGTGTGTGTGTGTGTGTGTGTGTGTGTGTGTGTGTGTGTGTGTGTGTGTGTGTGTGTGTTTATGTGGTATGTGCTGGCTTCGGTAAAAATATACTTTACAGCCTCGTGTTTGAATATTTGGTTCTCCTTAAGCTTGTGTTCTGAGGTTCAGGAACATTTAGAGTTGCCTAACAACTAGCAGAAATTGGTTACTAGGTGCATGCTTTCAAAGTGGAACCCAGTTCTAGTTCCGTCTTAAGTTCTCTATGTCTAATATTCTAAGTCGAACTACTGCCTCGGGCTTCCACCACTATGGAAGGAGCTATGCTTGCCACCATGTCTCTCTTATTATGATAAACTGTGTCAATCAAAACCATAAGACAAAATATACTTTTTATTCTTTAAGTTGTTTAGGTTAAGCTTTTGGGCACAACCCAGAGGAAAATAACCAACATAGATAATGTGTTGACACATAATTTTTACAGGAAAAAATTCTATACAATACATTTGATATAAATATACTTTTACTGAGTTAATAAAAATAATCTGTTATGAAGATGGAGACATCTGAGTTGGGAAATTGTCATGTAAAATAATAGAGCTTACTCTAGAATGGTAGGTTTGGGACCAGTCATAAAAAGCCAAGCTTGATCTATGGTTAGCACTTAGCTTAGTAACAAGTTTTTAAGAATTTATTAATTTTTTGATTTTCATACAATGCAGTTTTTATGGTATTTGCAGCCTCTTCCATATTTCCACCTCTCCCCTACTGCCCTTCCCAATTCAATGTACACTCATATATAGAGAGAGTCTTATTTGTATTTCCAGATGTCCTTGAGTCTGGGTAAATTCTCTGGAGCCTGGTTAACCTACCAAGAGAGAGAGCCTTGTAAGAGACTTCCTCCATCTCCCAGCAGCTATCAATTGCTAAAATTCTTTGGTTAGGTTGGGAATTCTTACCTACTTTCCCATGTGTATGCTGGGATTTTGTCTTTTTTGACCTTGCATAAGACTTGTGCATGCTGTGAGCAGTGCTGTGAGTTCATATGAGTAACTGACCAATGTTTGGAAGACATTGCTTCCTGGTGGAGGGAACTCATGTGTAGTACTGTAAAAACAATTGAAATTTTGGTTTGTCTGACGCCAGAATTTATGATGTTAAGTATTTTATTCTATATTCTAGTCAGTGCTTTCTATTGTACTACATAAAAAATTTACAGTTTAAAAGGTCACATTAAATTCTTGTTTTCACATATAATCTGGATACAAATCATTTCTCAGATATGCAGTTAAAAAATATTTTTTCTGCCAATCACTGTTATCTTTTATTTCATCTAATTATTTGTTTCATCTAGAAAAAATGATTAACCCCAATTTTCACTTTTGTGAGGTCTAATTTATTATATTTTTATGTATCAGATATTAGTATCATATTTATGAATATGAAACTCCAGGTGACAAATATTCTTCTGTTCTCATCCAAAGTGTGAAAATTTTCAGTTAAATTGGTGCATGTAATCTATTGTAATCTGTACTCTGATTTCTCTTCAGGGTATATAAATATTTTACCTTTTAATCTATTATGAATTGATCTTAATCTTAATGTTAGTTCTGTTTTTATTATGATGAGTACCTGTTATGTGCCAGATAACATTCCAAGTTGTTCAGACACATCTCAATACAAATATACCTTGCCTTTTTGAAACATAGGTGTTATCCGTTCCCACCATTTTACCTGCATTCTGCCTGTGACCATGAAACGCAATCACACCTCACTGTACCAGTCATCAGCTGCCCAATGAGAGGTTGCAGAGGCTAGTTAAGAAGTATAGACAATGTGCCTTGAAGTTGATGCCTTCAGTTGTTTTCAATGTGATTTTTAATAAGAAAGCACAATGGAGAGATACCTCAGGGAACTGAGTCCCCTGGCTGTTTGATATACTATGACATGGATGTGGGAATGGAGCAACTTGGCTACATGAACAATTTATACCGTTTTTGGTGGATGCCATGTCCAATAGGTCCCATGCCTTCTTTGTACATAACAGTGCCGTTTCATTTGTCTTTTCATTATTACTTGGCTGCCTCAACAATTTGGAATGAAGCCTGATCTTGCAAACTGGCTAATATATATTTAAAAACATTTCCTAACCTTGAAACTGGCTTTTGACATTGGTGATATCCAATTTCTGAAGGGTTCTGAAAATGCCAAAAAAGCTAGAAGAGACTAGGGTTTCCAAGTGGACTTCAGTCCGGTGGCTACTGTGAGAACCATCACAGCAAGTATTTCATACTTTTACTGTCATCAGTGCAGTGGGGTGGATGTTCTGTGTGAAGGTGTTTACAGTCTGATCCTGTAGGCATTTGTTAAAGGTCCTTCAGAATATATGAAATATTGGTAGCAAACTGTGGCTCTGTCTAGCAGAGCATCCTTTTAATTTTGGTCAGGAGTTTTGAGGAATATCTTCTCTGTGGTCACTTCAAGGATATTTTATCTTCCATAACCATATGCTTGCCATCAGAATTAGATGCTGATGTCAAGAGACATTGCGCAGTTGGTTCCAGAGTCCCTGGGGATTTAGAATATTTTTGTTGTTGTTTAGGAAAATCTTCCTCATATAGGAACCAAATGGTTTCACTATCCATAACCTATCAGGACTGTGCAGCACAGAGACAAATGGAAGCTGGATATACCGACTATTTTCATAGTTGAGTCACCATTTTGAGAACCTGGAGCCATTATTAGTTCAGTGAGGTTTGATATAAAATCTGAAGATCAGGCATAAGTTTTACTGGTTTTTATCATAATATCCAACTGTTACAGTGCCATTCGACAAATTAAGTCTTTCTTCTTTGACTTGCCTTTGATGAAAGGTAAGTCAGTTTTCCTCCTATTGTGTCCATTTCCATTCTCTTGTTCCATTTCTCTACTGGCTGATCTTTATCTCTGTACTTCAATGTATTAGTATAGCTTTACTATTAGCTTTTGTGTGAGGCAGTACTAATTTTTAAAACTTCTTTTCTACAATTATTTTGACCATTCACTTATTTTTATGTTTTAGCTTATGTTACCATTAACTTGATATTGACTATTAGCATATGAAATGAAATTTATGTTTTAATTTTTGTGTGTAATT
>NW_008358534.1:811521-812819 GCF_000622305.1 Nannospalax galili
TTTCTAAAATATTTCATTTATAATTTTTATATTTTTATGTATATGAGTATATTGCCTGCATGTATGTAAGTATACCTGTTTTGCTCAATGCCCATGAAGGTCAGAAAAATGTGTCAGTCCCCTGGAACTAGAGTTACAGAGTTCTGTTAGCTGCCATGTGGGTGCTGGGTACTGAACTCCAGTCCTCTGCAAGAGGAGATGGTGCTCCTAGCTGCTCAGTCATCTCTCCAGGCCCAAATCTATATTTATAAGATATTTCTAGCTTTAGTATTTCTCAGATTAGATATTTTTTAGAACACTTTTAAGCTTCATCTTCTATGTTAACACATTATTTCTTATTTTTCCAAGTTTCTTTTCATTGTTTTCCTCATTATTAAAAAATATTAAAAAAATATGAATGCTTGTCATCATTTGTACCTGACCATTTCTATAAAATTAGGGTTAAAGTTTTTCAGATGTTTCTTTTTTATTTCTGTCTCTATTGAAATGATAGTGTTGTTTATTTTTTAATTGGTTAACATGTTAAATGTCACAGTCAGGTTTTTACAAAATTAAAATAGTGCTACAGTTTAGGGAGAATACCCTAATAAATAGCACCTTTTGTATAAAACTATTGAATTTAATTTTGTAAAATTTTGTTTAGAACTTTTGCATCTAAATTGATGAAGGATAGGTCTCTATTATCCTGGATTTGCTATTGATAATGGTCTCATTTGTAAAAGGTGAGGTTTACTCCACAATCTTTACTTTCTTTAAGCACTTTTATAGTACTATTATTAACTTTCATTAATAATTTAATGTAATTGACCAATGCAGGACTGCATTTTCTCTTGTGGATGTATTTTCAGCTATGGACTGCATTTCCTTTATAGACATGGAACTATTTGGTAACAATGGCTAGCAAATATATGTAAAGCTACTCAGCCAATATCACTTATCATGAGAAAATCAAAACCCAAAGTCTCATTAAGTTATCACCTCAGATTATTTCATATGGCTGTTTTTAAAAAAACTATTCAAAATAACAATTACTGATATGAATAGAAATAAGAATAAGACTTGCCCACATTAGGTGAGAATGTAACTAGTACACTCATTAGAGGAAATAGTATGAATATTCCTAAAGAAATTAAAAATAAAACTGGTAGATGATGTCATAATAGCTCTTCTGGGTGGAAATGCAAACTGAAAGCACAAGCTCATAAGGCTAAGTGCACCCCACTATTCCTGGCAGTATTATTTGAAGAAGCTGTGTTGTGTAATCACCGTAAATGACTATTGGCTTATGTCTGGAGAAA
>NW_008358534.1:812847-829688 GCF_000622305.1 Nannospalax galili
ATAGTACAGCCTAGTACTACACGCCTTTAATTCCACCACTAGGAGGCAGACGCAGACAGATCTGTGTAAGATAAAGGTCAGCCTAGTCTACATAGTTAGTCAGAGCAGCTGGGGCTAGAAGGAGACCCTGTCTCACAATTATACATATATACATAAGTATATGAAGAAACAGCATTATTCTTTCAAAAGGAACAAAATCTTATGCTATTTTTGACAGTATGCATGATGTTAGAGGACATTATCTAAAGTGAAATAAGCCATGGAGAAAGAAAAATACCTTTACTTTTTTCCTCACCTCAAAGTCTTATGAAGCTGGTATATATTTCAAGTAATTTATTCATCAGCTAAAATTAACAGCATCAAGAAATTCTCCAATTGCTTTGCTTTTCTTTTTTGTACTTTTCTCTTTCCGTGGTGCTTCCTCTTCATTTGACCCTGTGGTTAGCCCAAAATGTTTGAAATATATATTGACTTGAGCACGAGTAATAAGTTCTGAGTTGAGAGTTGGGCCAGAATGAAAAGTAAAACTGAGAAATGAAAACAACTTTTAATTTTGTTTAATTTTTTGTTTGACATATGGTAGTTTTACACATTTCTGAAATACAATGTGATATGATTATGTTAATGATATTCCTCTTCAAGCGTCACAGAACAACATGACTATTCCTCATTTCAAACAAAATTGTACCCATTAATAATTTTTTTTCATTCTGGCTCTTCCTCCTTTTCTACACAAGGTCTAGTAACAACTATCCTGGTTTTAGCACATCTATGAAATCAACTGGTTGATTTTCTACTTATGAGATACATAATGTTGTTACTCATTCTGTGACTTGCTTAGTTTATGTACTAGCAGGTCCTCCAATTTTGCCACATTATGTCAATTGATAAGATCTCACAATTTTCATGCATAAACAATATTCCAGAATGTGTGTCTGCCATATTTTCTCTATTCATTTGACTGTGGGTGGGAACATAGGCATGTTCTCTCTCTTTTTTTCTGACTACATAAGGTTAGAAATCAGAATTTATTATGAATGTTTTTTATTTGTTTGCTTTTTAATCACAGCCGCGTTTTAGGGCAAAATATCTCATTGTCTTTCACCCTTTCCAACTGTCTGTCTGTCTGACCAGAGCACCTCTACGTCACATGTCCAATTTTTAGCTCTGCTTTGTATCTTCTTCCCCTCCCACTAACTGTTTTATGAAACAGTTTTTACATTCTGATTCATTTTCCTTTAGATATATAACTAGAATTTAGATTTGCAGGTCATATGAACATTGTATTTTAGGATGTGAGAAACTACCATAATGTTTTCCAGGACAGCTACATTAATTTTCATTTCTACAAGCACTTAACAAAGTTTCCTTTTTCTCTACATCTTAGCCGTTTTTTTTTCCTGTCTTTTTGTAAGTAGTCCTTTTTACTGGGGTACAGTGGCATCTCAATGTAATTTTGATTTGCAACTTCCTAATGATCAATGATAGTGAATTTGTTTTATGTATTTTTTGGATGTTTGTATTCCTTCTTTTGAAAAACACCTAATTAATTTTTAGTCCATTCTTCAAATGGACTTTTATTTACTGGGTATTGAGTTATTTGGCTTCATCATATAGTTTAGATATTAACTCATTTTTAGATGTGCACATTGCAAATATGTTGTAATTTTCAGGTTAATTTCTCAACTGATGGTTTCCATTAATATAAAGCAGAGTTTTAGTTTGATATCTAACTTACCAATTTCTGGGTTTGGGGGCTATTTATTTGGGGACATATCTAAAACTTATGACCTTGGACAATGTTCTATCTGTTCTATCACATGTCCTCTGCTTTATTTAGTAAGAACTGACCTTCACAATTTTATGTATGCCCAATATTACATTGGGAAGCCTCAGACTTTATTAAATGTGCATTCATTAAAGATGAATGTGCCAATTAACCACTTATAATTAATTTATGACAATTAACATTCCTTACATAATTTATTGTAACTTCATCTTTTGCTTTATGTACTCTGATTTTCTCAGCACCTCCTATGGGACAAAACAAAAGAAATGCAAAACTCAAATTAAATTACAGTTTGCCTATGAAAGAACACAAGAAAATAACATATGATGTTGATTAGCTAGTAAACATAGTTGAAATACAGAGAGCCCCTGGCTGATTGTTTGATTTAACACTTTTTTACATTACCATAGAATGAAAAGGATGCACATTCAGTTGAAAATATAATTTTAATTTTGACTATTTCTCAATATGTGATTACATGTGTTTCAAAATTGCTGGACAGTGATAATGAGTTACAGCCCCAGGACACCACACAACCATGATGAGAGCTACTGTGTTCATAAGCTCTTTGGTAGTTTAGGCATATTACATATATTTTCAACTTGTAATATTTTAAACATGTAGTGGCTTTCCATCAGGACCTAATTCAATCATAATGTGAGGAATTTCAGTGCATAATTAGGCTCATCAGAGATAAATTTAAGAATGTGGAATGGTGAAAGCTGTTCAGTCACTGACTGAAAGGTACAGTTTAGGTTAGGAAAATACACAGGGTCTGTTATCTCAGTTGCTTATTTTCTTAGCGAGATTATGTAATGGAAAAATAGCAAGGTCAGCGGCAAGATGTGACTTTCTTATTTACTCTTGTAAGAAAAGAATGACAGGGCTGTGTCATTGATGAAGGCTTTGAAAACATAGCTCATCCCCATCTTGATTCCCACAGAGGGGTCATGCTAGTTGACAGGTGCAGTTTGTAAAGCAGCAGTAGAAGAAGATGTCCGTATGAAAGTCCAACAGATCTTTAACTCTTCTTTTCAATTCCCTGTGAACCCAGAGGTGGCTGAGATATTTTTGGAATGTGCCACAGGCACCAAGGAGGTTGGGGATTTCATTCTAGCACATATCTGTTCTCAAATAATGAAAGAAGCTCCAAAAATTGTAGCTGTCAAATCTGTCAGGCAGTAAAAGCAAGAGCATATCATCTTGACAGTTTTCAACACCCATTCTGCTGATCATCCATGTTCCTACGGCACTATGTTCCTATAGAAGTGATGGGTGAGCATTGAATTATGTGTCTCAGAATCAACTCAACAGGACTTTTCAAATGTACTTGTTGCATTTCGACAAGTTTAGAAAATCTGATTTCATACCTCTGAAAGTCTTCTGTTTGAAAAAGAGAAAGAAGGTGAGAGAGGCTTAATATATGTTGAAGATATACAGAGCAAAGGATACGATTATCATTCTGCCTTATCTCTTGGTTACAGTTTTACTTGCAAATAAAAATGAACATTCTGGCATGCATATGCAGTTAGAACCTACTAAAATTCTCTAATACTGTACTATGGGAAAGACAAGCAAACTGATGCAAGCAAACCATTGGGCAAAAGTAAAACAAGCTCTTCACATAATGGAGAGAGATTCACACTAAAAGGCTCTACAAATCTGCAGGAGCATGTGTTGTTATTCTCCATATAAAATTCTGTATTTATTAGTCAAAAGTTTGTCTTAGTATTATCTTCTCTGGACCTATTTCTTCTTATGATAGAGTCCTTAACAATTTCCAAGGGCACTTTGTCAAATTACATAGTATATCATTTTTCTGGGAAGTGCAACTATGATCTTAAATTAGGGCTCTGTCTAGACAGCATAAAAATCAATGTTTACATTCAATAATTTTCTATAATGAATACAGATGTTATTTCAAGAGAGAGATTTTAATGGAAAATATAAACATGGTAACTCAGAACATTCTTGCCTGTACCTTACAAACAATATGAATTTTTATTCATTGTTTATGTCACTTATATTTGTTTACAAGGTAGTTTAATTTGAATAGAAAATATCTGTCTTACAATAGACTATCTGGTTAAAACATGAAGAATTTAACTTAAATAATAGTCATCCAACTTCAACCTGAGGCATGTTAGTAAGTTCCACATGTAATTTTCTACTGTTCATAAATTTTCAAAAAATTGATTCGTTGAGAATTGCTTACTCTGTATTTTGGTAATATTCAGATCCCCTTGACCATTTCTAACTCCACACTACTACCACAGTCCAATTTCCTGTCCTCTATTATTTCCCTTTTTCTAAGTCCCATCAAGTCTAAATGCTTTTGGGTATGGAGCGTGGTCAGCCTACAAGATATCATAATCTTAAAGAAAACTGAATCTCCCTCTCCCTAAAATTATCAGTTGCCAGTATAGCCTGATACAGCGCTGGATCTTCTTGTCTACCTTCCCCTTTCCACGCTGGACCTTTGTCTGGCTTGAGTTTGTAAAATTCTTCTGTAGTGTCCCAGAAGTATTGTGGGTTCATATGTGTAACTTCCCTGCTGAGTCAAGACAAGACAAACTGGATTCCTGAGGTTCATGTGCCGCCTCTGGCTCTCACAACCTCTACTACAATGATCCCTGAGCCTTGGTGATTACAGGCTATGTTATAGGTATTCCATCTAGGACTGAATACTCTGTAGTCTTATTCTCTGCATGTTGACTGTTTGTGGGTCTGGGTGTTAATCCCCATGTACTTCAAGAAGCTTCTCCGGTGAGAGTTGAAAAATGAACCTGTTGATGTGTATAACATTTAGAGTTGGTTTAATACTATATATATTTAACAGAATAATAGTAGTGAGTTCTGTATTATGTCCTGTGATCTCTCTAGCTACAGGTTCTTAACTCTGATATGAGTGGCAGGTACGGGTTCTATCCAGTGAATTGGGTTAAAATCTAATAAGAAGTTATTTGTTTATTCCCATAACATTCAGGGCACTATTGAACAAGTCGGCAAAATTTGTCAGGCCACTTGTTGCTGTAGCTAACAGAGTTCACACCTGGGTAAGGTTGATGATTTTTCTGTCTTCTACATAGCACCTTCTATTGCTATGAAAGCTAGCCAGTAGAGATGAATCTTCTAGGTCAATACCAGCTTGATATCTCCTTGTTTGTTCCATGGCTCATTTATTCAGGGTCTTCAGCAATAGGGTCTTACCTTCAAGTTCTGGCAGATAACCAAGAGTAGTACTAATAGCCAGGGTTGTTTCAGGGTCTATTGTATCACCTGATAAACAACTTCAGAAGAAGCAGTCCATTCCTGACTTTAGCCCTTTTTTTTTTTTTTTTTTTTTTGCTACCCTGTGATATGTGGTTTTTTCAGTGCACTTCCATTATTGGATCACTGCATGTAAACGTTTGGTGATGGTATTTCTTTGTTACATCTCCTTTAGTTAACTGTTCTGGAATTGTTTATTCTTTAGGCCCTTTAGGTGTGTTTATTCTTTTCTCCCGACTGCTATTTCTTCTAACATGCTGTACAGCTTGCTTAGTAGACATACGTTCTTTAAATATGTTTCTATCATGGAAAGTTTCTTTTTTTATCTGTTACAACTGATAGTTTTTACGGGCATAATAATCCTGGCTGGCATCTGTGTACTATCATGACATTGAAGACATTTGTCCAAGTCCTTCTGGCTTTCATCGTCTCCATTGGAAGGTCAACTGTTATTCTGATGGGCATGCCTTTATATGTGACTTGACCTTTCTTTCTTGTAGCTCTTAGTCTCTTTTCTTTGTTCTGTAAATTTAATGTTTTGAATGTTATATGATATGCAAGTTTCTTTTCTGGTTCTGTCTACTTGTATTTTGTATTCCTTTCACCTTAATAGGTATCGCTTTTCTTTGATTTGGGAAAATTTCTTCTACAGTTTTGTTGAAAGTATTTTCTGTGCTTTTGACAAGGGTTTATTCTTCTATACATGTAACTCATAGGGTTGGTATTTTATAGTTTCCCAAAGGTCATCCATGTTCCTTTCCAGGGGTATTTTAGAGTTAACATTCTGTTTGACTAAATAATGCATTTGTTCTGTCTTGTCTTTGAGGTCAGATAGTCTTTCTACTTGATCCAATCTATCCATTGGGCTTTCCTCTGAGCTTTTTGTGTAATTCTCTGGGTTTTTCCTTTTGAGTTTATTTCAGTTTGGCTCTTCTTCAGAGGTTTTACTGCTTTATTGAATGCTAATGTCATGTCTTTAATTATTTTAGCTATTTAATTCAACTGTTTTCACTGTTTTCACTCTTTTGTTCGTACATTTTATGAATTCCTTGAACATATTTATAATTGCTATTTTGACATTACTTTCTTATTCATCAGTTAGGATACTTTTCTCAGGGAACATTATGATAAGGGTAGAATTTCTGGAAGAGATATACTGTCTTAATTATTCGTGGTGCTTGTGTTTTGTGATGGGACCTAGGCATCTGGAGTTATGTAATTGTTGGTGTTTCTTGCTATGGACAACATGTCTTGGCTTTTTTTTTTTTAGTAAGTTCTTTTATCTTTGTTTTCCCTTATTCCAAAGTGTCAATTTATGGCCAAAACTGAGTGTCCCTTGGTGTTCAGTCCTGAGGCTGCTCTGGTTTGATATGTGAATGGGATGCCAGAAGTGGTCTCAGTTGAGCTAGGAATATGATCAACTTCTGAATCTGAGGTTCAAGGAGAAATTCCACATAGATCTAGAGTGGCAGGGTGGACTGGATGGATGCTAGGTAAGTGGGTGTGACAGGTCAGTGCTGATTCTTGATTAGAAGGAATGGAGTTATTCTAACTTGTTGGTAACCAAGAAAATGTGCAAATGTAACTCTGACTGAGTATATGTGGACTTTTATAAAATCCGTACAACCCCAGCTATGCCTGGGAGAATGAAGATAACAGCAAGAGCATGTGAGATACTGAATTGACATTGCTGTCGACCTAAACAAGGCCTTGGGGAGTGATGTGGAAAGAACACCGGAACCAGGGAACTCAAGAATCCCGGTGGGTGCACTGTGGTGCATGAGCCAAGCTGGGCCCAGTAGATGGGGAGGTGAACACGGAATGCTAAGGAAAGGGTAATCACAAGGCTAAGAGAACTGACAGTTCTGGAACTGTATGGAGGTATGACGTCTTAGCAGGTCTGAGACCTGGGATGCTGAAACTGTACAGCTGGGTAGGAACTCACAGGGCTGACATAACTCCCACTTAAGAGGGGGAAGTGCATGGAGCCACCACCTGAGCAGACCTGAGAGCAGTGAGTGCATACAGAGAATGCCAGTATGGAGTAACTCACAGGTCCAGCAGAACTCACAGTTCTGGTGGTTCATTGGGAAGTGTGACTGAAAAGGCCTGTGAGGCGGGATGACAGAGAAGGACCATAGGGTTAGGAATTCATAGGTTTGGTAGAATTCACATGTATTTACCTTATTATGTAGGTCTATTATTTTAATCAATCATATTTCTTTATTTGGTAATATATGATGAAAAGCATATAGTCTGAATTAATAATTAAAACACTTCACAAAATATATCCAGGACTGTATATTCTAATACAGGATGCCTCATAAATAAAGTCTCATGTGGTCTGACTAAGGAATTATAAGTAGAACTAATTTTGATGACTCGCACTACAATAACCTTTATAATATCATATTACTGTGGTGAGACACATACAGAAAATAATTGAACATCTTTCATTTTATACAGTCCAATAAGCTTGGAATGAGTATGTATCACCCTCATACCATTACCTACCAAAATTTCATCCTCTCCAATTATTGTTTTTTTTCCAGATGGAAGATTTAATTTCCAACGCAAAAGGAATAGTTATGAAAAATACATGACATAGTGCTTCTGTTTCAGTGCGGTCAGCAACAATTCATGATGATCAGAGACTCTTATGAGTTATAGTACATTATGTAACCTAACCAAGCATAATCATTTGTTGTTCTAAACTACTAATATTTTCTGGTAATTATTATAATTACCATTTATTACCTGATACATATAGTGAAATAAATTTCAGTTCTGAACTAGTGCTTTATGTAGGACTGATCGTTCTAAGAGTATAAAGATTCACAAATGTCTAAATTTATTAATTTATTTAGAAGAAAAGAATGGATTATTTAATAACACATCTGACAAAAATAATTTAAGTGACTATTATAATCATCAAGTTCCTAGTTCATGAAGATTATTGTCTCATATTGACAAAGGTGGTGTATCGATCAGCTGACTAGTAAGAATCTACATAATTCCATACACTAAGCAAGAACTGATGAAAGAGTGGAATATTTCAGAGTATTTAGCTCAAGCTGATCTTAGAAGAAAGTAGAACCACAAAATGAATTAAATTACAAAAACCACACAAAAGTATGTAAAAATTGTTTATGGTGAATTCGAATGTTAAATTCTGTAAGTTCTAAAATATTTGAATTATAAGATTTTAGAAATGTATTGCTTTATTCATACAATGTCAGGGAATAGGGCATATAAAAATCTTATACAGAGAGTTACACTTATTTTTACTTCCAATTTTTCAAACTTATGTTGAAATTCAAATTTTAATTTTAATGTTTTGTCAGACTAGTGCCATGTAACCCAATAATCTCTGGAACTGCTAGGCAACAAAAGCCAGCAAAAGTGGGATGTTCAGTAAATTAGGTGAATTAAATGCATTTTCTGTTTTGATATTGTCAACTGACAACTTATTTAGACATGATTTAGCCACAAGTTAATGATGATACACAGAGCATACAACCCAAATTTTCTCAAAACAATTAGTCCAGCCACTAAAGAAATCAGTCTGGAATTTCATCAACAAAGTGAAAAAAAGATCTACCATACAACCCAGCTATATCACATGAACTCAACATTATCACATCAGGGTTTTTTGCAGCACTATTCACAGTCCTAAAGTTATGAAATCAGCCTAGTTATCCATCAAAAGATGAATGGATAAAGAAAATGCAGTATATGTATATGGTGGAATTTTATTCAGTTACAGAAAAGAATAAAATATTACCATGTTCGCACACAAATGGATGCACCTGGAGAAAAAAATTCAGTGAATTAAACCAGACTCAGAAACACAAATATCTTAGTCGTTCTTTCATTTGTGGACCACAGATTCTATACAGATATATAAAATCATATTTATATTCATGATATTAATATAGAAACAAAACAAGCAGAGTGAAGATGACTGATAAGAGAGAGGATAGGTGAATGAAGGGTAGACAGGAGAGTATCATGTTGAATATGTACAAAGTACATTATTTGCATGTATAAAAATGTCTATCTATAACCCAATACTATAGGAATAAGTATATGTGAATGAATCGAAAAATGATACTTTTATAATCAAGTACTATCAGAGAGAGACTGAATGTTGGCAGTATGTTTTTGAAGATAAAATATCAGCTCTTAATATTCTTAAAACATAGAGAATAATATGCTTACCATGCCTTTAAAAATATAAAGATCTATTGTTCTTCACATTTTCTATCCATCTACAATGGATGAGCATCATTTTTATTTTTCTTGTTTTGAAAGACTGTCCCCCAATCAGCCATGTATTACATAAGCTAAATACAACAGCTGAGCTCAGTATCTTCTGAGCAACCTGTGTGCTTTTTTCAAATGACTAAAAGGGAAATTTCTGTTCTTATTTTGCATACTAATCTCAGTAAAGTTATTTGTAAGAATTCTGTACTCAACTTAGTCATGACACTGAGTACATGGATAAATAGATTAATTATGTAATTGATTCATTTACTTGACAAACTAGCCTTATACTTATTCTATGATATCATCTATCATTGACGTAAATCGCATTAGTGACTAATGGTATGCATTGTGTCACCATGGAAAAGATGAGTAACAGTTAAATAGATCAAGAAATGGAATTAGGAACTTTTTCATGAAAATGTAAATACTTTAGTGAAAAAATCATTTCAGATAATGTGTAAATTGAAAAATGAAAGTACAGTACAGATGTAGCAAGATTGTTTGGCATAGCCTTCTGAATGGAATGGCCATACTACTCTATAACTGTGCATTTTTCTGAATCACTCAGAAAAATCATAACTTTTCATTTTCCTCTTTCTATTTCTTTTTAAGCATACTTTCTTTAATAGTGTGGGCTTCCGCATAGCTGTGGCCTTCACTCTTTCTTTAAAGCTCCCATTCCAAAGTTGTGGCTGCCTGCTGCCATGTGGCTGACCTCTATGCCAGTCTAAGGGGCAGAGTATTTTTTTCCTTCTTTTCTCCATTTTTCTCCTGTGGGCAACTGCTGAGATTTACAGATTGTGTCTCCTGGAGTGTTTTTCTTTAAACTCTAATAAAATTGCCCTAGAGCTTAAAAATACAGGAAAGATCTCTGGAAACACTATCTTAATGTCTCAAAGCAAAAAATTAAAAAAATAAAATAAAAAGGAAAATTAGATATTTTGAAATGAATAGAAATTGAAACACAAAATGAAAATTTATAGGATGCCATTAAATTGTGACTTTAAATGTGGGCCAAAAGATGGACATTTATAGCACCTGTAGCGTTTCACAGGAAAGGATAATGCAGGGTTGGAGAGATGGCTCAGTAGTAAAGAGCACTGACTGTTCTTGCAGAGGACCAGGGTTTAATTTCCAGCACCCACATGGCAGCCAACAACTGTCCAAACCACAAGTTACAGGATAATTCAACACTCTCTTATGACCTCCATGGGCATTGCATGCCATGGGTGCTCTTACACACATACAGACAATACACTCATACACATGAAAATTAAAAAGTAATAAATACAATATTTTTAAAAGAGAAGAATAATGTTTAGCTCTTGTGCTGGTGCATGACTGTAATATCAGTAATTGGGAAGTGATGGAAAGAGGGTCAACATTTAAAGGTTCTTCTCATCTGCAAGGTGACATTGAGTCCTTCTTGGACTACATTTGGCACTTTTTGAAAAAATAAGCATGGATTTGGGGTAAAATTGCAGACTAGAAGATGCATATAAGTAACAAAGTTTTATTCAAGAGAAGTACTGGATTGGTTAATTCACTCAGTGGTGAAGTGCTTATCTAGTAAACTCAGAACCGTGGGTCTGTTAGCTCTGATAAAGTTAAGAATACAGGCTGCTGTACCACTATAACAACCATTCCAAATACTCCTGACTCACTATCCAATTATAGTGGCATAAGCCAATACAGCCACCACATATCAACCAATAAAACCTGTTGCTACATGTGAACTGCTCATGGATGTGTTACTACAGATATCCAAAGCAAACATTAAGAGCAGACTGGAGTGAGGTGATGGTAAGAAAATGTAGTAAAAATGTAGCCTGAGAACTGAACCTGAGGGTATCACCAAGAGAATACAACTCTCTGTCCCCTGCTTTACCAGGGGTAGATATGGAACATGGGATAACAGGAAGCATATGGTAGAACTGAGTATAAACTTTGTGACAGCTAATCCTGGGCATCAACTTGAGTGGATCTGAGATTAACTGCAATGAGAGACATCTTCTTGACTGGATCATTTGAAGCTGAAAGACCCACCCTAAATGTGGGTGTTACCTTCTGATGGCAGCCCATATAAGAAGGCCATGGCAGAAGGGAGCTCTTGCTTTTTGCCTCTTGACTACTCTCTCACTGGTGAGTTCATCTTGCTGCTATGGCCAGCTACTTCAGATTTCAACATAGACTGAAGACTAGTAGATCTCTCTGAATCCATCAGGTCTTCAGTGTCAGATTGGAACTACTGAGACATCCAGCCTTGTGGACTGAGCAACTACCGGATTCTCAGCCTCTCCAAGGCGGTTCAGTTATTGTTGGACTACTCAGACTCTATCTTTGAGGTCATCTAATAAATCTTCTCTCTCTCTCTCTCTCTCTCTCTCTCTCTCTCTCTCTCTCTATCCCTCTCTATATATGTATGTGTGTATATGTGGATAGATAGATGATAGATGATGGATAGATGATAGATGATGGATAGATAAATGATAGATAGATAGATAGAAGATAGAAGATAGATGATAGATAGATAGATAGATAGATAGATAGATAGATAGATAGATATTCATTCTACTGGTTCTGTTTCTTTAGAGAACCCTGACTAATACAAGCTTCCACTAGCAAGCAAAGATATTCAAGGAGGTTGGCCCTCCACAGCCCTTTAGGGAGTCACAGAAAACTTTACCTATGGGAAACTGATACTCAATTCACTAGTGAAAAACAGTATTGGCTGGAAATGGGGAAGGAGACTCTGTCCATGGAATTCTAGCAGCAAGTAGTATATATACAAAGAAATCTTTCTTATCTTAAAGGGCACATTCATTTACCTTGCATGAATTATTGAGATGAGTAAAAACCACCTACACATATATTTGTGGAGACTGATATGTGACAATAAAGGGGAGGATAAAATCACATCATCCCAATGAGGGAAAAAAGGAACTAAGGGCATAATGTCTTCTGTTTCATGCCATTGCATATTTTTACTTTTTTATTTTTTACTTCTTTATTTTTTGTATGTGTGGGTATCTTACTATTATAAGTGTTTTGCCTACATATATGTAAGTATCCACTGCACAGGCACTGCTCATGTGGGTCAGAAGAGGGCATCAGATCCCCTAGAATTGGAGTAGTGGATAGTTGTTAGCCACAATGTGGGTGTTGTGAACCAAACCCAGGTCCTCTGCAAGAGCAGCTAGTGTTCTTAACTGCACAGCCATCTGTCCAGCCCCGTAAATTGTATTCTTATCATTACCCACAAGTTTGTACATTAGTTATTAAGCTACTGTTCTTTAACTTATACCTCACTGAAAAAGCCATTCATAACTGTTTCTTTGCTATACCTAAAGAAATCTATTTTGCATTTCTGTATTCACACTAGCCTCTCTAGTACTTCCCACATTTCTAATATACACACATTCCTTCTGACGCTTATTTACCCATTCTTTCTACCCGTTCCAAATTCCTTTATCATTTCAATGATTAGGTATCAATTCCCTTAACTCCAAAAACCCTATAAACTATGGTTTTCCAAACCAGTGTTATAACACTGATATCTCTGAACCTTACTTGGGAAAGAAGTATACATGTATGTCCTACCACACATCAGTGCTGAGACTGCAGCTAAATCATTATGGTAAAATGAATCATCATCCTCTTAAATATATACAGTAACTGTAAATCTTTACAAAGGCAGACCTATCCCTTAAATACAGACAAAAAGCTTAAATCTTTATGAAGGCAGCCCTCTGGAAATATTCATACAATAAAACAAACAAATCGAAAAAAAAAAGTGGGCAAAGGGGGAATACTAAGGATACAGGACACAGCCATCTCAACAGATATATTATAGTATGAAAGAAACAAAGAATATGGGATAATAATCATCAAGGTCAGATCAGCAACACGAAAATTTTCCAATAGCAGAAACAAAAGCTAGTGACATAATGGGAATGACACAAGGGAGTGATTCTAGATAGGCTGAATAGACTCCAGTGAACGAACTTGTAAAATGAACCATCTGGGTACAGAAGCTTAACTCCATAGGCCTTACAATTTATGACAGAATGCCTGTGGGGTGGCTATGTGGGGGGTGCAGATGAGGGTGTGTGTCTAAATGTGATTAAGTTTTATTCTACGAAATGCACAAGAAATCAATAAAAAATATACAAAAAAAATCAGAGCCCTTTACAAAAACATGAGCAGTCATACAGAAGATTTAAACAAGCAGATCAATGAAGTAAGGCAATTCAGTATCTAGAAGAAAAAGTTACCTAAGTGAAGAAAACATCAGTAACTTTGACTAGTTCGTTTAATCAAAGAGCACATGAGAGACAATTCAGCAAGGGAACTACGACACTGAAAAAAATAAAACAAAAATTCTGCAAAGCAAAAACAAAACAATCAATTGTTTTTGTTTTCCTTTTTGTTTTTTTTTTTTTTAAAAAAAACAGAACATAGTAGAAAACTTCATGAGCACACAAGATCAAGCAGCATAAAACATTTCAGGAAAGAGGATAATGGTGACACAATCATACATTCAGAAATACATTGACCAAAACCTTTAAAAACTCAAAAGCACATTCAAGGGACTAAGGAACTATAAGAAAGCCAAAACGCATGGATTTATAGCAGAAAAGGTTCCAAACGTGGAAAAGCAACTGGATGTGAAGACACAAGAGACACTTAGAACCCCAAAATACAGAGCCTTATGTAATTCATCTCTAGCACATGGTTCTGGTGTTTAAAGCTCTTGTTTCTTTAAAATGTGCAATAGCCCAACAAATTTCCTCAAACAAATTCCAGCAGGGAAATAATCAGTGATGCTGCTCAAAATAGGTTAACATGGAATAATATTAAAGTGACCTGCAGCATGACTGAAAACTGGGCCTGACTGGTGTTAGTCTCCTGTCCAGTTTTTAAAGTGTTTGAACTATAGTTTCTCTGTCTGTACGTTGATGATATGGGGACATTATTGTGTTTTCATCATGACTAAATAAAACTGAATACAGAAAATAATCAGCATAATTATTGGCACAATGAAAATGCAAACACTGATTTACATTTTTCTTAGCTTTGACATTTTCTCCTCTGCATTTGAAAGAATCATAAATAAATATGGTTTTAGAGCCATAAGACATGGTACCATATATAACCTCTTTAATTATCAGATTATATCATGCTGTGACTTTGAATTTTTTTTTGAAGAAACTTTAAAAGTTATTCAACTTGACTTTGATTCTGGATTATTCCATTATGAAGTGTGTGTGAGGGAATATAAATAATTTTCTGTGAAGGGAAAGTAAAAATACCCTTAAAGATCCTGAACAGGCACATGGAATATGTTGAATGCTGCATAAATTAGGCATTCCTATTACTGTTAACAACCGTATCAATCTTTTATTTTATTATGTTTTTATTTTTATTTTATTTTATGTGTATGAATGTTATGCCTGCATATATGTAAGTGCACCCGTGTCGTAAAATGCCCGCGGAGGACAGAAGAGGCTGTCGGATCCCCTGGAACTGGAGTTACGGACAGTTGTTGGCACTGGAGTTACAGACAGTTGTTAGCTGCCATTTGGGTACTGGGATTCGAACCCGGTTCTTCTGCAAGAACAGCCAGTGTTCTTAACCGCTGAGCCATCTCTCCAGCCCCCCATATTAATCTTATAGGGAGTGAAATCAATGCAATCATTTGAATGTGAAGTTATGATCCAATGAGCAATAAATATATCAAATACTTTCCTGAATTTGAGAAAATGACTAATGTTCAAATAATAAACAATAAAATAAATAATTCTCCAAAGTAGCCCTAAAATCATTTATACATTTTATAATCTAACAAACACTTATTAAAAAATACTCTCAGCAAATTGAATATTAAGGGAATTTACTCATTATAAGGGATATCTTCATAAAAATCTTACACTTAACATCATACTTAATGGTGAAAAACAAGCATCATTCCCAGTAAGGTTAAGAATAAAAGAAGGATGCGCCTTTCATCACTTTTTTCCAAAAGTGCCTTGCAGGTCTTAGCTATAGTAAATAGAAAAGGAAATGCTGTCAATTTTACTGATTTGAAGGAAGAAACAGAAGCATCTTTCTATTCCTATAACATGCTTGTCTATGCACAAAATTTTAAAATAAAAGTTTAAAGAGAAAGGAGAACTCTTTTCATAGTTAATATTCAGGGATCAATTTCATTCCTATATACCAACACTGAACAAGTCTAGTGGAAATAACACATGATATTATTTATATTATCACTCCCAGAATAAAATATTTACATCTCTAAAACTAAATACATAATCTGTTTAAGAAAAAAATCACAAAAGTATGGAAATTAAATAAAAACAAACTTGTTGAAATTACATTCAAAATCCGACAAAGTTGTTTTGTAAACATTAACAAGTTGATTCTAAATTAAGAATGGTGAATAAAAGATCGAAAATATTTGTTAAAATATTGAAAGGTAAGAAAAAATTTGGAAGATAAATAATATCTGACTCTGACTTTTAATTACTATAATGTCATCATATTCGGCATACAGTGTTATTGGAAAAATAATTTACAAAGGGATCAATGGAATAAATTATGGATCCAAGAAATAAATAGACCCTCACAAATGTAATGAACAGATCTTTGACAAAAATAAAAAGACAGTAAGGTGAAAAAGTGCTCTAAGAACTGGTTATCCAAATATAACAATATGAATTCTAGGCACAGACTTAACACTATTCAAAATTTATTAAAGATTAATAAGAAACACAAATGTATAATTCCAAAATATAAAATTTCTAAAAGATAACATTAGTGAAAATTTAAGGGTAATTGATTATGGCAGTAACTTTTCAGAGAGAACAGCAAACACAAAATCCATACAGAGACTATGGGTAAGCTAGACTTAAAGTAATATCTTCTGTTTTCTATAAAACACTGTGAATCAAGTGAAAACATAAGCTAAAGATGTAGAGATAGTAGTTGTAAAAGGCCTATCCAATCACTTGGGAGGCTGAGTCAGGAAGATTGCCACAAAGTTGAAGTGAGAATGGACTACATAGTAAATTCCAGTCTAGTCTGGACTACAAATTGAGTCTACATCAAAAAAACAGAAGAAAAAAGAACCATACAAAAAGGACTCATCTAATATATGTGTAGCAAATTTGAAACTCAATAATAAGATAGTAAAACATCAATTAGAAATGGGCACCATACATTAGAAAAAAGAACTCACTAAACAAGATATGAGAATAGTAAATAAGAGTCTATACTTATAATTATAAGGCACACTTGTTTCTGATATTTAGAGGTAATTCTCATGCATCTCTAATAGATAAAATAGTGATTTGAACATTAATGGATTTTTGTTCATTTATTTATAATCTTACTAAAGTATCCACTCATTTCTAATTTTCAGCAATCTATCATGAGTGATGGTGTTTTATTTAAGTTTTTCAAAATGTAGATAATCCTATATTTTCATTTAATTTTTCTCAGCAATTTTTTT